>NC_091743.1:90543957-90618957 GCF_043380555.1 Nothobranchius furzeri
TCGGATGGGGTCTCGACACGATTAATCGATTAATCGGATTACATGGGGACATTTTTAAAAACTGCTAAGGAAACGTTATTTCTCTCCTTCCTTCACTTTATTAAACAAAACATTATTAGAAAACAGTTCAATAGCAGAAAAACAACATGCCATCACCTAAATTGTCTTATAAAGTGTATAGACAGAGACCCTAAGCTACACCTATCTGTGACCTAAAATGCTTGGTCCAAGTTAAACAGCTTAAAGAGCAAGTCACCCCCTACCAGAGTCTAACTCCACTCTCGCTTCATGTTTGAAAAATGCAACACACGCTGTTGCCTGGCAGACCGAGAGGGCGGAGCCGCTAACAAATGCACACACACTCAGGCCCACGACAGCATTGTGACATCATAATGTACTAGTTTACATCATAGCATACTTCTTAGCCAATAGCGGTGGCAGATCCAGGGCTTGGGTGAATCACTTTTGAAAAGTTTTTAACTTACCCGGACACCGAGCTCTCTCCTTCCTCGCTGATGATTCTGACATGCTTGCGTTTAAGACGCTGCATCATCACTGCAGCACTCCCGTGCCATGCTAAGTCTGACCTACAAACGTTGCAGGTAACGAATGTCGTCGCCTGATTTAACTGAAAATGCTCCCAAACATTAGAAGTTTTTACTCGCTGCTTCTGCCATGTTCCACTTCCAAACAGCTGCCGGCTCTCCTTCGCGCTGATCTGACTTGCTCCGGTCTGCGCGCAAAGGCCGGCGGGAAGGGGGGGGGGGGGGGCGGCTTTTGGAAGAGTTGTGCAACACAACGAATCGGTGACGCACTTCGTTGCCAACCCTTTTAGTAATCGATTTTCATCGAATTTATCGATTCGTTGTTGCAGCCCTATTGGATGGATTGTTGGATATGCTTTGGTGGTCCTTAGTTCCTTGCGTTGCCATGGTAACAGATTACAGGAAACAGAAAATAAAAGCATCTGACTCCAGTGCTGCAGCAGGGCTGAACCCTCATGGCTGGTTAGACGGCGAGGTCGCCTCAGCTGTGTGCGTGCGTGTGTGTGTGTGTGTGTGTGTGTGTGTGTGTGTGTGTGTGTGTGTGTGTGTGTGTGTGTGTGTGTGTGTGTGTGTGTGTGTGTGTGTGTGTGTGTGTGTGTGTGTTGCGGGGCCTCTCTGACATGGCTGACGTTCCCTCTGACTCACTGGCCTCGGTGGTCGTGTGGCTGTCAGGAGCCTGCCGGAGCGCGGCGTGCGTACCTGATCATAACAGTAACCCTCTCACCTTTCCACAGTTAAATTTCCAGGCACCAAAACCTACACTGACCCGGAAACCTACGAGGACCCGAACAGGGCTGTCCATCAGTTCGCCAAGGAGCTGGATGCCTCCTGCATAAAGATCGAGCGAGTGATTGGAGCAGGTGAGCCCACCGTCAGCTCTTCCCGTTTAGTGGCTGCGAGCGCTCGTACATCATGCTGACAGCCAAATATTTACACCTTGGATGGGGACACAGCTTAATGCTTCTTATATTGATGGAGCGATCGCAGAGAGGGGAAAAAGTTCATCACAATTAATGTGTGGTCCGTGTTGGGAGAGGCAGTCGGGGAGGAAGCTGCAGCTGAGAATGGCTGCCACGCGGGTCAGCGACGGTATCCATGCGTCTCCAGCACGTCTTATTATAGCTCTGGTTACAGTCCCCTGGGTGCAGCAAGGTGTCGTACTCCAATTTGTATTCTAGCGCTGCGCAGGTGCTTTGTCTCAAAGTACACTAATAAATGTGTCAGTGTGAGGCGCCGGGTTTTTTATCTGCTGGCCCCTTCACTCATGAGCGCTTTCAACGCTCACAGGAGAGTTTGGAGAGGTGTGCAGCGGCCGGCTGAAGCTCCCCGGGAAGCGGGACATGTCGGTCGCCATCAAGACGCTGAAAGTGGGCTACACGGAGAAGCAGAGGCGGGACTTCCTGTGCGAGGCCAGCATCATGGGACAGTTTGACCACCCCAACGTCGTCCACCTGGAGGGAGTCGTGACTCGAGGTAGCGTCTGGTCTCCTGTGAAGCAGCCATGCAGGCGGAGATGAAACAGTGTCTGATGGCGTTAGCCACCGTTACGTGTTTAGACGCTTTAACAGGAGGACCAGATGGTGACTTTTAATTAAAAGAAAAATAAAACGTGGAGCTAAAAATAAGTTGGAACCAGGTTCGGCTCAGCGAAGCTTTATGAAGGCAACTAAAATGTAGGAATTAATTAATCAGCTCCTGTTTTTGTTCCTCCTTTGCTTCAGGGAAGCCGGTCATGATTGTCATCGAGTACATGGAGAACGGCTCATTAGATGCTTTCCTCAGGGTGAGTACCACCTCCAAACAAGGTGCAGCATCTTTTAGAAGGTTCCTGTGCACCACGACGGAGCTTCCCAGAGAGCCGCGGCTCTGCAGCACATAAACATCATAAATCTTGTTCTGGAGCTGCTGCGGCGCCATGACCCACCTTCCCCCGTGGCTGACCCGCCTGTGTCTCCCTCTCCGCGCAGAAACACGATGGTCAGTTCACAGTCATCCAGCTGGTGGGAATGCTGCGGGGCATAGCAGCGGGAATGAGATACCTGGCTGATATGGGCTATGTCCACCGAGACCTGGCTGCACGGAACATCCTGGTCAACAGCAATCTCGTATGTAAAGTTTCTGACTTCGGCCTGTCGAGAGTGATCGAGGACGATCCCGAGGCTGTCTACACAACAACCGTGAGTCAATTAAAGAGTTAGCGCCGTAGCCAGAGCCTTGTCTGAATTCTCTTATCAAGCGGCCGCTGGTGCATGAAAATGGAGCAGAACAAAAGGTGCATGCCAAGGTAGACTCCAGCAGCTCTCCCAGGAGCGGCAGCGCCTCCTATAAACGGCCCAGTCCTTCGTTTTCACAGTCAGGGTTCCTCTCTGGTTCACGCCAGGTTTTACATCAGGCTGGAAATGAAAATGCTGTAAATGTGACGATCAGACGTGAAGCAGACATCCGAGGGAAGACACCGCCGTGCTGACCTGACTGATGAACGCAGCTGAAGATCACTATCTCTCTGCTGCTGCTGCTGGGTCAGATTCCAAACCCGTGTCCATCAGGACCGTTCCTTCCAGAGAACTTCTCACATCCTTCAGTTTAGGTGGCTTAAAAAACCGCAAAGGATGCAGCAAAACAGCGTTTAGAGAGAGAGTTTGTGTGTGTGTGTGTGTGTGTGTGTGTGTGTGTGTGTGTGTGTGTGTGTGTGTGTGTGTATGTGTATGTGTATGTGTATGTGTATGTGTGTGTGTGTGTGTGTGTGTGTGTGTGTGTGTGTGTGTATGTGTGTGTATGTGTATGTGTGTGTGTGTGTGTGTGTGTGTGCGCGCGCGAGTGCGAGTGCACGCCACTTCCTGTTTCCTCAACATCTTGGCACGTTTGTCTTTTATTCTGAAGGTTGCATCACGTGTCTCAGCAGACTGAAGGTGTTTTAGATTACTCTTCCACTAGTTAGTGTCTGATTAAAGGGGCATTATGGAAGTGTGACGGCCAAAACATGTATAGAAATAATAAATGTCTTCTTCATACATTCTCCTGCAATGCCCTGGTCCTGTAGAATGAGCCCTGGCATTTTTACTGTGATTGCCTGTTTTTCTGTAAAATCACAGAAAAAGAGAGATGCTCGGGTCGAGCAGGCTGCTTCATGCGCGTTCACGCTCAGGCATAGCCCGTAGCATTCGCTATCCGTAGCTTTAGCAGCAGAGAGAGAGGCAGTGCCACTTTGTCGCTGTTCCTAACGCCTAGTGACAAAGCTAGCTACATTTCTGAGGACCCTTAGCTACTTTCTGTAGAACTTTCTTCTAGATATTTCCTGCAGATTAGCAACAAAATAGCCATTTTCACTCCGAACCGTTCTTTGGTTTGACGTTGTTTCAGCTGTCATCAAGGAAAGTTACAGATACGTCTACTGTAGCTCACCTTGTAAGATGTCTGACTCCCATGCAGCAGATTTGGGTTTGATTCTGGATGTGAACATTGTTTATTTAGAGTTTCTTTTTTACATTAATGGTATATTTTTTACAGTAAGACGCCCAAATTTTTATTTGAGACTCGCCGAACGGCATTGAATTCACAGATAAAAAAGATGTGGGTTCAACTTTCATTTTGGAACAATTTTTCAAGCAAGGGAAGGGAATGATCTGAGCATGCAGGAGGACTGATCCATCATAAACCTTTGTCGGCTGTGCTGAAGAGAAAGCTACAGAACCAAAGTATTTAATTAATTAGCTGCGCGTTCTCCTGTCCTCCGGGCCACACACACACACACACACACACACGCACACGCACACGCACACACACACACAGGACTGTCTCAGCTATTATTTTTGTTAAGGAGTGTGCATGTACAGCATGCGCCTCGTGCACGAGCCTACTATTGAAGCTGCCGTTACGCTTTTGGCCTGAGGGGGCGATCACGAGCATAAAAATTCAAAACTCCGTAAAGTCCCTTTAATTAGATTGAGGTTAAGAAGCACTGATGAGATCATTCTCTGTGATCTGACCCGGTGCTGGTTTTTATTTAAGGTAACATCTACTGAGTCTAGACGCTGGAATGTGAGGAAACGCTCGCGCTGCTCGGCTCTTTAAAACAGTTAAAATGTGACGGCTTCACTTAGAGCTAATAGCTGCTTTTATGCTTGCGTTTCCTCTGATTCTACAGAAAGTTATTTACCTTCAGCAGCTGCAGGCACAAACCACGAGAAGCTGCTAGTGACGGTTTTTAAAGGATGCTGCATAAAGTTGATTTATCAACCACCAAAGCTGCTCCAGCTCACAACGCCTGTTTAGAATAAAGACCGATACCTGCTTTCATATCTGAGCTGATCAGTTGCTGTTTTGTGTGTTTCTGAGCTGACTGTTTTAGAGGAACTTGGAGGATTTAACGACTCTGATCTTTGCTCCAGCCGCTGACCTGCCTCTCACTCATCAGGGTGGTAAAATACCGGTTCGATGGACCGCGCCAGAAGCCATCCAGTATCGTAAATTCACCTCTGCCAGCGACGTGTGGAGTTACGGCATTGTGATGTGGGAGGTCATGTCCTACGGGGAGCGGCCGTACTGGGACATGTCCAATCAGGACGTGAGTAACACAGTCAGAACCACCAGCACCGCACTAACGGGCTTGAAATAACAACTGTTTCACTCCCCTGAACAGCCTATGGTCAGAGAAATGGCTTCTACGTGTGAGACGACTGATGGGCTAACGGCTAGGGCAGCATTACTGTCAGCAGCTTCTACTGTGTGTGTGTGTGTGAGTGTGTGTGTGTGCGGGGGGGAGGGGTATCAACATAAAACACGGTTAAAATAACCCAACCCTCACTGAGACTGTCAGAGCAGCCTGGCCTAGGGCCCTCTGTGGATCCTCTACAGGTAACACGTTTAGTTACAGCCAAGGCGAGGCCTGGAGGACAGCAGAACCCCCGCTCCGCTGCCTCCCAGACTGATGGCACGTCCTTTTATCCCAGGCGAGGCTCATTAGTGGGATTCAGCTCAGCTTGGCTCATCAGCAGCCTGGAGGGGCGGAGGAGGGGCGGAGTCTGAGCAGATCACACGGGCGGGGCGATCCTGGAGAGGCTGCAACACTGGTGCCATCCCAGCTGTCCCCGTCACTCTCAGTGGGACCTACTGGATGACGCGGTGCTTTATAAGCAACTGTCACCTGAAAGCGACGACGTAAAGATTTATTAGATGAACCAGCGTGAAGGCAGCAGCGCGTGTGTTCTAACAGCTCAGACTGGCTGATTTTAAGCTGCATTAATCACATAAATGAGCTTTTGCTGCAGATTGTCAATTTTCGGTTCCAGCTGTAGTAACAACTTTTACATAGAGCCTTCTTAAACCGTCGGGAGGCGACGCGCTGTGCCAGAGCGTCGGTATCCGACGCTCTGGCACAGCGCGTCGCCTCCCGACGCGCAGGGGCTCCCAGCACACACGCTCAGTCACACCGCGTCTTTTTTTGACGCTTAGGGTGTGAGAATGTCGTCCTAAAATCAAACAAAATGGATGAAATCTAGTTCTGATGAACCTGTACAATCTTTCTTAGGTGTCAAAACTCTGTCGGGTTCACGTCCTTATAGTCAGAACACATGAAAATCTTGGTGAATGATACCAGAAGCTTGTCTTTAGGTAATGACCCGGTCCCGGTCCAGCAGAACCCTTGTGCAGGTGGGACACGATGGCTCCAGAACCGTGGGTGAGCTGGAGATGGAGCTGAGAGGAGCTGGTGTCTAAGTGCTGCATCATCTGCAGCAGGAGTCTTGTTCCTGATTCCTCCTTCGTCTCATAAAGACCTCACTCTAAAACACAGAGGAGCACAACAGAAACACCAGCCTGTGGTGCGTTTAGGCACCCGTTGTTCAACAGCAGCCTCCAGAGAGCGGCTGGGTGGGGCGGGGGTGACCTCGGACATAACTAGTTCAAGAAGTCTGGCTGTAATCACACAGTCTGAATCCACGAGAAGGAGAAACCGCCCCGGACTGGGGCGGCCATCAGAAGGTGGTTGTTAAAGTAAACAACTCTTGTCATAACGGTCTAAACGTCTGTAAACGTCAACGACGTACAGCGGTGGGAAGAGAAGATCTGGGCTCTGCACATCAAGGAGCCAAATCAGCTGTGTGTGTGTGTGTGTGTGTGTGTGTGTGTGTGACATTTTCTAAGCGGTTACTTTTGGTAAATTGCTAATAGAATATAAAGGTATTCAAAATGTATTATTCCCAGGGATGGGTACCTTTGAGATTTGAATCGATCCGGTACTAATTCCCGGTACCTAGGAATCGATACCGGTACTTAACGGTACCAATTTTCGATACTTTTGAGTGTTTAATATTTTAATTCTCTTTTATAATAAAATATATATTTTTCTCAATATATAACAATATTTGATAAATATCACGATAAATAACATACAACTGTTTGTATTTTAACATCGTCCTTGTAGTTTTATAAGCTGATAATTAAACTGAAGCAAACATCTTTACTGTGAACTAAATTTACTGTGTATCTTCATTCCTTTTGCTGTCTTTTTTCTTTTGATTTTTCCTACTGGGAAGTTAGAATTTCCCAGGAGAAAGCGAACGCACCATTAGCTGATAACAACGGTGGCAATGGAAGCTAACATATCAAGCTAACGTTATCTTAAACAGTTTATTTAGCTGCTGGAGCAGATTAAAACGATGATGCCTCACACTTAGATCGCTGTCGCTGGTTTCATCTTCACCCAGTCACCCGTCGCATTTAGTAAAGTGAAGCCAAACTTTAGAGCGCGTTCATGTTCTTCTAGTCAGAAATTCGGAGTTCCGAGGAGAAAGCGAATGCACCATTAGCGAAACGGAAGCTAACAAATCAAGCTAACGTTATCTTAAACATTTTATTTACCTACTGGAGCAGATTAAGATGAGGATGTCTCACTTAGATCGTTGTCGCTGGATTCATCATCACCCAGTTACCCAACACATTTAGTGAAGTGGACCCAAGCTTTAGCGTGCGTTCTTTCTACCATGCTGCTCTGTTTACAACTGGATCGCAGCGACCGACGACATAACGCTCTTGCACATGTGCAGCTGTCTTGGCAAGTTCTCGTTATGAAGGACGGGTACCGAAACGACGCACCGTTTCAAATGACGTTGAATCGGTGCTCGGTCGGTACTGTGGAATTCGGTCGGTACCTTAAAAAGTACCGAATTCGGTACCCATCCCTAATTATTCCATATACATAGATTATTAATATTATTGAACCTTTAATATTTGACTGGTGATATAAACAGGTTATCCCTCACACCCTGCACATCATGAGCAGGGTGTGAGGGATCTTTTAGGGTGCTCTCCTGAGGCAGCGAACATTGTGTAGTTCGTCCAGAGAAGACAACGGGGCCGTCTCCACGATCCTCTGGAGCGATTTCCTCTGTGCTGACGTGCAGCTAGCGCACCACGCGCAGAAGCAGTAGCACAAGATGCTCTCTATGGAGCAGCGAGAGAAGGACACCAGCAGTTTATGTGAGGTGATGTTCTTCCCGAGGACCCGCTGTTGTGTTCACACCCCAGGACAGGTCATCTGTGATGCGTACACCCAGGAGGCGGCCCTCTCCACGCAGTCCCCGTTGATGAAGAGTGGACTGATATCCGTTTTCTTTTTCCTGAAATCCACAACAATTCCTTCTGTCTTTGCGGTGTTCAGGAGCAGGTTGTTCTCGTGCACCACGCTGTCAGCCGCTGCACTTCGTGCCTATAGGCAGACTCTTCTCCCTCCGATATGAGCTCCACCACAGTGGTGTCATCTGCAAATTTCACAGTGATGTTGCTGTTAGGAACGGGTGCACGGTCGTGGGTGTACAACGTAAAGAGCAGGGGGCTCAGTACACAGCCCTGGGGGGAGCCAGTGCTAACAGTGAGAGCTGAGGAAATGTGGGGGCCCACCCTGCCCCTGTGTTTACGATCTGTCAGGAAGTCCTTTATCCAAAGACAGGTGGGGTAGGGAGTCCCAGTCTGACAGTTTGCACACCAGTCTGTCTGGGAGGACAGTGCTGAAGGCACTGCTGGAATCAACCAAGAGGAGGCTAGTGTGGTTCCCATGATGCTGCAAGTGGGACGGAGTAGCATGAAGACCAACAGCTACAGCATCCTCAGTAGACCTGATAGCTCGGTATGCAAGTGATGAGGATCAAAGATGGGAGGGATGAAGGCATGGTCTGACTCTGGACCTGTCTTTCGAAGCACTTCATCAGGACTGGAGTGAGTGCTACAGGTCATTCATACAGGTTACAGGTGATTTTTTGGTAAGGGGACAATGGTGGAGGAGTTCAGACAGTGTGGGACCGAGGCCAGGGACAATGACAAGTTGAAGATCTTTGTGACAACCCCAGCCAGTGGTTCTGCGCAGTCCCTCAGCTCACATCCCGATATGCCGTCAGGACCAGCCGCCCTCCTGGGGTTGACAGCCAGAAGCGAGCATCTCACTTCATGCTCCTGCACCCTCAAGCTGGGAGCGGTGTCGCTGTGGGCCACTGTTCTAGCTGCTGTCACCGGTGTGTGTGTGTGTGTGTGTGTGTGTGTGGTAAAATCCACCTCTCTCTTGGTTCTAGAGGAGTTCTTGTCCACTCTTCTTCATAAAGAGGCTCCTGCTCTTCTCTCTGATGGTTCCACCACAGCACCTCCGTCTGGACTCTGACAGGACCGTTGCAGGACCTTGGTTTTCCGTTCCAGTCGTTCTGCCATAGATCTGCTGCTGGTTCTGGGTCATGGTTCTGTTTCATGAGCTGGTTTTGCCCAAACCTCAGCTGTCAGACAGCGAGACTCACTTCCATTCCTAGAAGACATTTGTGACTGCACAAGCCCACACCACCAGCCTTCCACCACCGTGCAGCTGGCTGGCTGTGGCTACCATGCTGCACCATTATGGGTTAACATCTCCACTGGCTCTTGTTCTAGAGGCCAGAGGAACCTGATCCGCGCTGCTGAGGGTATTGTAGACATTGCGTTAACGCACACCGGTCGCCTCCAGGCCAGCACGCTGCGGCTGGTCGCTAGACGCTGGAAGATTCTGAGCCTGAACTCATTTTCACACAGCTTCAGTGTACGGCGCTGGAGTCCGTCTGAACTGGGACCAGTTCAGATTTATTGAGTCCTGTGTCCTACAACTCCATGTTAAACAGGGCGGGCGTCTTTTTAGCTGCATGAGCAGCATCAGCCCCTCTTTACAGCAAAACCAGCCCTCTCCACAGCGTTATGGAGCTGCCGCAGACCTTCTCATCAGGTGCACATCACTTCAATCTCTCCTTTAGATGCCTTTAAACAGAAAAGTCTCAGCAAAAATATTCTGGTATGTAGAAACTCGCGTCAGCAGCATCGGTCTGTTGCTGCATCCCCAAAGTAATAACGATGGAAGTATTGCTGTCACTTTAAGAGAAGCGCAGGGAAGCTTCAAATACGGTTCATTTAAAAGATGCTCCCACAGCTGCAGCATCTTCACACCAGTAAAGTCCTAGAGGACGTGTGCTGGGTGGAGGCTTCGTGCAGATGTTACCAAAGCTCACAGCGCTGTAAAGAGTTAGGGTTCACACCGAGCTGCTAAACACGCGACCTCGTTAAGAATCCTCCTTCTCCTCTATCTGGGAAAACCAACAGATGCAGTTCCGCCTTTCTTCCAAACGCCTTTGTTTGTTTCTTTTTCTAAAAGTCACAAAAACGATGAAGTCACCGTGCTCCTCTCAGGGCTGCTGCTTCTGCAGAGTCCAGCTGTGCCAGACCACTCCAGCCTGCTCCTCGCTCCCGGACTCTCGACACGTTCTGATTGACGGTGGAGGCTGACAGACTCTCGTGTCTATCACCCACGGCATCACGGCTGAACACGATTAAGATTCTCCGTCTCTCTCGTGCAGAACTCTGCTGATTGAACAATCGCTTGTTAGAAAAGCTAAACCAGACAGCTCTGCTAGTCGACAGACATCAGACTTTTTTCTGCTTTGTCAAGATGTCAGCAAACATCCTGCGGGGATTCAGGAAGAACATTGTTTGCATGTTTCCCAGTGCTTTCAGTGCACTGCCGCCCCTTCCCTGTGCTCTGTCTCTGAGCCGTCCTGATGGGAATATCTGATGGGAATCTGCAGAGAAGTGCACAGCTCCTTCCCTCCACCGCAGCAACAGGGCAGCCTGCTGCACCTCGTGTTCTCACAGCTCTGACTTTTAATCATCTCTGTGCTAAAATGGTGACAACGTCCACACACGACTGCAGCAAGCACGCGTGTTTGACTGTAAAGGTTTACTCCAGCATCTGATGATCCATTCCAGAACCCAGAGTGAGCCAATAAAGAGCGACGCGGTGTGTGTGGCAGGATGCACCTCTGTGAGAGCTGCTTTAAAGCCCAGCTGCAGGGCCGTCTGTCTGAGCCCCGTTAGGAGAGGCAGACACAGGAAAAGTGTGTTTTCAGGGTCAGCAGGAACAAAAAGGGCTGTGATGTTGGAGGAATGCCTGGGCTGAATACATCAAATAAAGCACTGTGGCCATGAAATGAAAGTTTGTTGATAGCTTAGCTGCTGATGCTCGACGTGGAGTCACAATGAGATGATTAAAGGAAATAAAGACAAATGAGCAGAAGCTGGAAATCCACTAACGCATCTCCACAAGGTCATAGCAGACCAAATGAAATAACTAGTGTTGATGCGCGATGCTGTTGTTACGCACCGTCGCTCCATCCTGTCCGCCTCCGCTGCTCCCGACAGACTCAGGACCACAGCAGCAAACGTTACCGAAGCTCAGTCGTCGGACATACACGACCCCATGTCTTCTAACGACCTGGGTTTTGGGAAACCGTAAAAGTTTCAATGATTCAGAACCACCTTTACCTCCGACCTGCTCTCCTGTGCTAATCAGCAATGTTGTAATGGCCGCTTTGTTCTGAGAAGGCTGCTTTAACGTGTCATAAGCTTAGACACACCTCCTTACATCTGCACGCCCCGGATCATGTAAGCATTGGTCGCGGTGATGCTAGCCGCAGAAACACGCTCGGTCTGTGCTTTTTGTGACTCGTTGCCAGGACAGTTGAGCTTCAGTTGGCTAGCTAGCTGTTAGCTTGTGAGCTTGGGCTTCTCTGAACAGGCTGTTCAGAGAAGCAGTCCCTTATTTATAATCCTTTAACACACTAAACCAGGGAGCGACACTCTCCTCTACTTCACTCTGGATGCATCAGCGGTGCCAAACGGCTGACTGGCGAGCTTCGCTGCATTCCAGCTCACACCGGGAGAATCTCACCTGCAGAGCGGCCTCTCTCCCTAACCCTAACCTCAAAGGTCACGGTTTGTTTCTGCCATCCGATGTTAAACTCATTGATGTAATCTACATAGATATGAAAGGAGTGCGGTAGTCTTTTATTTTGAAAAGTACCAAACCTTTTTCTTCTGGCACTCGCAGAGTACAGACGCTTCTCTTTTCGCTCCCTTATCTTTTTTCCCAAGGCTCTTTGTCCTGTCTGCCCAGAGAGCGCTTCTCTGCATTTCTTCTGAAAAACTCTATTTTTAACCATGGATTTGATAAACTGGTCATTCAATGTGATCAATAAGATTTTTTCAACAATGAGAACGGAGCAGGGAGCTCCCACATGTCCACAGGGGACACACCCGGCGGGGTATATGCTGGATTCCTGGAAGGAGTGGAAGATCGTATGCCTCTCCCAGCTGTCCTTGAGGACGTCGAAGACGTGTGGATATTCGGTCTGATGATCACTGGATTTCTCCTGATTGGAGTGGGAGGATATCTGGTTTTCTGGAAATTTGGGAAGACGGGAGCGATTGGAGGGCGACCCGCACCCACGGAAAGCACCGTCCGTGTGGAGACTTCTCAGACCGGGACGTTTCTTGAGGTGAATCGTATGCTGGACAATATTCTAGCTGCGATACCGGTATTAGTGCGCAAAATGGATGTCATCTCGGAGAGAGTCACCGGACGGTATGGACAGGTTTAAAAACCCAAATTTGGCTTCACTGAAGGACTGGAATGATCAGTTTAAAGACTGAAGGCAGAGAGGAAAATTATCTCAGCCTGACCCAAACAAATTCTTGTTATCTGTATCTGACGCCCTGGTAGCCTTGAGCTGCAAGCAACTAAAACCCCCACGAAAGAATGCAGACAGATGCTGTGAAAACCCGAACCCCCCCCCTGCCTTCGGATTGGTGGACTTCAGCCTGGCGAGGTCATCAATCTGTAGGAGTTAATGTACTCTTTGCTTCTCACAAGATCTGAAGTGCCTCTTTTTCCCTCCACCTGAACCAATCCTCATGTAACCCTCTTATCTCTATTAAGGTAGCGCGACTCAGAGTTGCGAATGACCACAGTCACCAATTCTTGTCATGTGTCTTGCCTATGTATGTCTGACCTCTGAAGTGTGTGTACTGAAACTCTAATTTCCCTCTGGGATTAATAAAGTATTGATTGATTGACGTTTTCCACTGAAACCGTGTGATGTCCTGTCTAGCCCACGTTAACTGCAGAAAGGGTCGTGTCCCAGAAGCAGCCCATGGTAAACGTAGAACCTGATAACGTTTTAGCGGCGCGGCGCTTCTGGGACACATCTGAACATTTCCGCATGCCGGCTGGTTTGAATCACCCCTGCAGACCGATGCCTCCAGTGTGAAGCAGGGGTACCATGGTGGCTTTACTGATGTCAAAGGGTTCGGGTGGCGTTGTCAGGGTGACTGTGCTAATTAAAGCATCCTTCTCTGTTCCCCAGGTCATAAAGGCCATAGAAGAAGGCTACCGTCTTCCAGCCCCCATGGACTGTCCTCCAGGGCTGCACCAGCTGATGTTGGACTGCTGGCAGAAAGACCGAGCTGAGCGTCCCAAGTTTGATCAGATAGTTGGCGTCCTTGATAAAATGATCCGCAACCCTAACACCTTAAAAACCCCGGTGGGAACATGTACAAGGTACGGAAATAAAACCTCAAATGGATCATTTTCAAATGTGGACTCTTACAATAAAGAATTTCTTCTTTTATTATGGTGCATTAATGGATTATCTAAAGTGTTCAGTGGATGATTCAGCCTCTCTAGTGCAGAGATGAAAGATAATTCCTGAGGAATTGATTCCCCAAAGCGGCCTCCACAAGGCTCTACGGCCAATAACGGGGCTTTTAAATCAATCTCTATAATGAGTTGCTCGTACTCGTGAGAGCGGCGGGAGCGCCGGCCCTCGCTCCGACGTTTGTCAGATGAGTTCTATTTGCAGTCAGGACGTCCATTCCTGAGGTGGGATGGATCTCAGAGGTTACAGCTTGGTTAAGCAGCCTTTTATGCTACAGAGACAGCAGGGCATGTGCTGAGAAATGAAAAGTATTGACAAAAATATGATTCACAAGTGCATGCTGATTGGCTGCTTCCACTTATGAGTTTCTGTTGGATCGAAGTCTCCAAATAGCACTTTTTCCTCTCCTCTTCTCAATTTAGCGCCCTGCTGGAGGCCTTTGGTCGTTGCTTTGTCTCGCCTCTTGCTTGATTGTAATTTCAGCGGAAGGCTTCCTCTTCACATAAGACATAAATGTCTCTCTGTGCTCATCCTGCAGACCAATCAGCCCGCTGTTAGATCAGAGCACACCAGACTTCGCCGCTTTCCGCTCGGTGGGAGAGTGGCTGGAAGCCGTCAAGATGGAGCGATACAGAGACAACTTCACAGCAGCTGGCTACAGTTCCTTAGAGTCTGTGGCCAGGATGTCAATAGAGTAAGTGGATATGAAGCCTCTTGGTGGCACAGAATTATAACCAACCACATCATCTCAGTGGCATGCAGTGGCATTCCTGAAAGCATGCTTCATTCACCCAAGCTGCAGACACTTAGATGTGATCCGAGGCCGCTCTTTTTCCTGCTCTGCCTTATTTCCACGCTAAAGTTGGGAAAGTTTAGACTTTTCCGCAGTTCAACGGGAGTTACGCCCACTTCACTACTCCTCTGACATCTCCTTCACTAGAAAACTGTTTAATCTGGAAACAGAAAGCGTGTTTCTTTCCTCCTGGCTCAGCAGAACAGCCCAGAGAAGCTGAGCTGCCACTTAATCCTCATCCTTTTAGCAGAGTGCTGTAGGAGCCACTGTTAGCCGAGTGTTTGTCATGAATGCTAGTGTCCCCCACGCTTCGATCACCCTTAGGTTGGGTCTAAAAGGACCTTAGTTTACACCACCGTGTTCCTGTTTTGCTCAGAACGGTCGGTTGAACTTGGGGCAGCCCTTATCTCTGGTTTTATCCTCACACTGAGCCCTGGAAGCTCACTAATGACTCGGTTGTGTTAAATAAACTCGTTTGGCTACACAAAACAACACGTCTTGTTTTACTTTTTGAGCCCTTCAACAAAACGAAACCTCAGCGGCTGCTTCCTGTAGCATCTGTAAGCCCCGCCCCTCCATCATGTTGAATGCTTTAGGCTTGTTTGATGTTTACAAACACTGGTATCAGCTCCGGTAGACACCACAGAGTGTAAAAGCCCATCAGACCTTTAGAACATGAGTAACGCAACGTTTTAGCGTCGCTCTGCTGAGAAGTCCACCAACCGTCTCCTGACTGATGTGTTGTCTCTTCCAGGGACGTGATGAGCCTGGGGATCACACTCGTCGGCCATCAGAAAAAGATAATGAGCAGCATACAGACTATGAGAGCCCAGATGCTGCATCTCCACGGTACAGGAGTCCAGGTGTGACGACCCGCCTTGTCAGGGCAGAAACACAGAAGCAGAACTTAGCCGTAGCGGCGCCTCAGGCGCGCCCGGCGCTCCGGTCACCTGCTGCGTCTGACTCCTGCTGCTGCATCTGGAGTGGAACCATCCCTCTGTCCCTCATTGAGGGACGTAGGTCCGTCTCTGCAGAAGGCTCTGAGGAGAGGAAAAGGGCAACGCAAAAGCAACTACCTGGACAAGATGACTCTTCTCTCTTACCACATATCAACAGGCGTGATGAAAAGGAGCTTCCTTACCTGAATGAGGGGTTGAACTGCACTCTATGGCTGCGGGTGCTCCGTACACAGGAGAGAAAACGTGTTTACTCGCTTTGGTTTCATGGATTTTCTACTTTCTTCGTGCTTGCCACAGGGAGACAATGTGGAGCTGCTTTTTCTCCTCTGGACGTGACGACAGGGTAGCCCGTGGAAACGGCAGATGGACGTTCTGGGGTGTAGATCTTCTGCTACTGCTTGTGCTGACTTGTTCTGGACCGTGTGACTCGTTTGCAGTGATTTGAATACTTTTCTCTCCGTGCATCATCTGCTTGTTTTGGGTGCACCACAGTGGGGATTTGACTTTGTCCTGGAGCTTTCATCCAGGAATTTGCACGAGTGCAGCACCGAGGAGATGCGGGGGGCGAATGGTTCTTCTAAACTCCGGACTTTTATATTGAAGTAGCAATATCCTTTGTCTTAGAGTTCACCACAGCACAGAGCGTCAGGACGTAGGCATCGATTAGAACGCGTCAGCACAGTTCAAAGATTGTATGAAAGTGCAGCCACTGCATTTGGGTTTGCCTAAAGCGTTGCACACAGTTTGTTCCGTTGAGTTGTTCAGCTGCAGATGATGTTTGAGTGGATCTTAGAGAGTAGATATAATACTGCCTTAAAGATGTTTAGATGAAGTGTCACCACTTTTTTAGGTCATGCTATTGCAATGCTTTTTTCCCTCTCCTTGTAGCGCGATGTCTTCTTCTCTGAACTTGATCGGATGTGCACAGAGAGTTTAACACGGGAAGAGATTGACTTAAAAGAGCAATAATTACCAGGGAGAATTGGTCCTCACCTGAGTTTCTTAAAGGTGCTAGGTAGGGTGCACGTGTGTCCATGTTTGTAAAGGTGTAGTCACCATCAGACGGGGGAGGAACGTACCTCTGCGACCTGAAAAGGTTTAGAGCGTGCTCAGAAGACTGCCTCGCAGTCATCAGATGAAACAGTCCTGTTGTATTTTGCCTCTGTGATGTGCAAAAGATTCGATGAAAATCTAACACGGCATGGAAATGTTGGACTGAGTGGCTGTGCAGATGAAAGTGGCACCGTTTGAAACTCTAGAAAGGTGCCAATTAGCCATGCTCACATCATCTTACGACACATTGCGCCACCCAGAAATCAAAGATTCGCTTCAGTGTTTGGGCATGAAAACACAGGAGCAGAGGACGGAGCCTGCATCAGGCGCAGATTGTGCTGTTAAATTCCTCCGTTCTGGCTCTGTAGGCAGCCACGCAGCTCCTCTTGTTTATTCATGCGGCTCCGCTGCTCATCCTTCACAGGCCAAGATGTGACGGAACATGCATTAAAGTCTGCTCCTCTTTTCTGCCGTGTGACTGTGTGCAGAGAACAGAGATGAGGGGACCTTGCTTAAAGCCGGTTGACTTCTTTGGTGCCATCTGCCTCCACTTCTAGAAGAGAAGTCTCCATGTTTGCTGCATATGTTTGTGTCGTTTTCTTTGATAAGTAAAGTAATTTATTCAGCTCTCATGTGACGGTGCTTGCAGAAGAAAACTGTAATTTTTTTCATTGCTGCTGTAACCTCAGAGACAAGTCAACATTTTAAAGCTGCCGTCACTTTGGTTTCACCTTCAGTGCAGAAACATCAGGAGTCAACCTTGAGCTCAAAAACAGGAAGTGAAAACATTTGCAGCTTCCTCTGGGGGGGTTTCTACCAATCTGGTTCCGATGCTGGAATGGCTCGACATCAGCTCCTTCTGCTCCATCTGCCTGTAGCACTCGTCCAGTATACCTAAACCAGTTCTATCCCAGTACCCACTCCAGTATACCTAAACCAGTTCTATCCCAGTACCCACTCCAGTATACCTAAACCAGTGCTATCCCAGTACCCACTCCAGTATACCTAAACCAGTGCTATCCCAGTACCCACTCCAGTATACCTAAACCAGTGCTATCCTTATACCCACTCCAGTATACCTAAACCAGTGCTATCCCAGTACCCACTCCAGTATACCTAAACCAATGCTATCCTTATACCCACTCCAGTATACCTAAACCAGTGCTATCCCAGTACCCACTCCAGTATGTCTAAACCAGTGCTATCCTTATACCCACTCCAGTATACCTAAACCAGTGCTATCCCAGTACCCACTCCAGTATACCTAAACCAGTGCGATCCCAGTACCCACTCCAGTATGTCTAAACCAGTGCTATCCTTATACCCACTCCAGTATACCTAAACCAGTGCGATCCCAGTACCCACTCCAGTATCCCTAAACCAATGCTATCCTTATACCCACTCCAGTATAGCTAAACCAGTGCTATCCCAGTACCCACTCCAGTATGTCTAAACCAGTGCTATCCTTATACCCACTCCAGTATACCTAAACCAGTGCGATCCCAGTACCCACTCCAGTATACCTAAACCAGTACTATCCCAATACCCACTCCAGTATGCCTAAACCAGTGCTATCCTTATACCCACTCCAGTATACCTAAACCAGTGCTATCCTTACACCCACTCCAGTATACCTAAACCAGTATTATCCCAGTACCCACTCCAGTATGCCTAAACCAGTGCTATCCTTACATCCACTCCAGTATACCTAAACCAGTGCTATCCTTACACCCACTCCAGTATACCTAAACCAGTGCTATCCTTACACCCACTCCAGTATACCTAAACCAGTACTATCCCAGTACCCACTCCAGTATGCCTAAACCAGTGCTATCCTTAAACCCACTCCAGTATGCCTAAACCAGTGCTATCCTTACACCCACTCCAGTATACCTAAACCAGTACTATCCCAGTACCCACTCCAGTATGCCTAAACCAGTGCTATCCTTACATCCACTCCAGTATACCTAAACCAGTGCTATCCTTAAACCCACTCCAGTATGCCTAAACCAGTGCTATCCTTACATCCACTCCAGTATGCCTAAACCAGTGCTATCCTTATACCCACTCCAGTATACCTAAACCAGTGCGATCCTTATACCCACTCCAGTATACCTAAACCAGTACTATCCCAGTACCCACTCCAGTTTGCCTAAACCAGTGCTATCCTTACATCCACTCCAGTATACCTAAACCAGTGCTATCCTTATACCCACTCCAGTATACCTAAACTAGTGCTATCCTTACATCCACTCCAGTATACTTAAACCAGTACTATCCCAGTACCCACTCCAGTATGCCTAAAGCAGTGCTATCCTTAAACCCACTCCAGTATGCCTAAACCAGTGCTATCCTTATACCCACTCCAGTATACCTAAACTAGTGCTATCCTTATACCCACTCCAGTATACCTAAGCCAGTACTATCCCAGTACCCACTCCAGTATGCCTAAAGCAGTGCTATCCTTAAACCCACTCCAGTATGCATAAACCAGTGCTATCCTTACACCCACTCCAGTATACCTAAACCAGTACTATCCCAGTACCCACTCCAGTATACCTAAACTAGTGCTATCCTTATACCCACTCCAGTATACCTAAGCCAGTACTATCCCAGTACCCACTCCAGTATGCCTAAAGCAGTGCTATCCTTAAACCCAATCCAGTATGCCTAAACCAGTGCTATCCTTACACCCACTCCAGTATACCTAAACCAGTACTATCCCAGTACCCACTCCAGTATGCCTAAACCAGTGCTATCCTTAAACCCACTCCAGTATACCTAAACCAGTACTATCCCAGTACCCACTCCAGTATTCTTAAACCAGTGCTATCCTTAAACCCACTCCAGTATACCTAAACCAGTGCTATCCTTATACCCACTCCAGTATACCTAAACCAGTGCTATCCTCATACCCACTCCAGTATACCTAAACCAGTGCTATCCTAGTACCCACTCCTGTACGCCTAAACCAGTGCAATCCCAGTACCCACTCCAGTATGCCTAAACCAGTGCAATCCCAGTACCCACTCCAGTATACCTAACACCAGTGCTATCCCAGTACCCACTCCAGTATGCCTAAACCAGTACTATCCCAGTACCCACTCCAGTATGCCTAAACCAGTGCAATCCCAGTACCCACTCCAGTATGCCTAAACCAGTGCTATCCCAGTACCCACTCCAGTATGCCTAAACCAGTGCAATCCCAGTACCCACTCCAGTATACCTAACACCAGTGCTATCCCAGTACCCACTCCAGTATACCTAACACCAGTGCTATCCCAGTACCCACTCCAGTATGCCTAAACCAGTGCTGTCCTTATACCCACTCCAGTATACCTAAACCAGTGCTATCCTTATACCCACTCCAGTATACCTAAACCAGTGCTATCCCAGTACCCACTCCAGTATGCCTAAACCAGTGCAATCCCAGTACCCACTCCAGTATGCCTAAACCAGTGCTATCCCAGTACCCACTCCAGTATGCCTAAACCAGTGCAATCCCAGTACCCACTCCAGTATACCTAACACCAGTGCTATCCCAGTACCCACTCCAGTATACCTAACACCAGTGCTATCCCAGTACCCACTCCAGTATGCCTAAACCAGTGCTGTCCTTATACCCACTCCAGTATACCTAAACCAGTGCTATCCCAGTACCCATCCCCCATTTTCCAACAGTAACAGCAAAAGGGCTCTCATCTCCTGCAGTACCTAGGTTCCTCACAAGGAGTCAGAATTCCCTGAAGCAGAAGTTTGAGGAATGCACCGCTGCTGCTAGAGAGACGTCTCAGGGATGCAGGAGTGGAGCAGATGTCGAACATTTGGCTTAAACATGTTGGTTCACACCAGAGAAAGAAAACAAAACTCTTCAGAGTTCTTCATCTGATGGAATCATGTACTGGTCGTCATTTTAAATGAACTAAATGTAGACTAGGGTTGTCACGGTAACCGGTGTAGCGGTAAACAGCGGTCAAAACGTTGACAATAATAATAACCGTCTTGTTTTTAAGAAACTATATTATCTCGGTGGATTACCGTGGCTGCGGTGTAGGCGCGGTGACCCTTACCAGCCACCGTATCATCTGCTGAAGTTGCCGGCGGCACATGCGCACTTTGTTGTTTACAACCAAAACTTTCTTGAAGCTAAAGCTGAAATAATGGCCAAAGGAGGAGACGGCAGCGCTCAGGACATTTATTATCCCTCTAAGAAGACAAAGTGGGAAGTACGGGCATCTTTAGGATATGTGAAGAATGCCGAGGGACAGCTGATAGAAGACGGCTATCCTGTTTGCAGCACGTGCAGAAAAAGTGTCTGTGAAAGGCAGCAACGCTTCAAATCTCATGACACATCTGCGTGACCATCACCCACAACTCTACAGTCAACGCAAGGCAAGCTAACGTTAGCGTTTTAGCTAAAATGCGTGATCCGAGGATTTGGGTTGAGGGAGAACGCAACGAGTCGCTATATAAAGCAGCCGCAGCGCCGCTACCTGCATATAAACCGTGTTGCGGACACCGCCATGTTGAAATGACGCTATGCATTACGGGGCTCCCAGGGGCAGATAAGAGTTGGTCTCTCTCCGAGAATAATTATGAATTTAACAACGATTACTGCCTGATGACATTTTCCCACATCTGCAAAGCTCAATGGAAGGACACAAACCGAGGACAATATTCTCCTGATATAGGGTTTATTACTCAAGTAAGGGTAAAAAAGTATCTGATTAGAAGGCTACTCGAGTACTGAGTATCATCTGATCTAATATTTTTAAAATGATGACATCAAACAGACATAAAATAAGAAGTTATGGGCAAATATTGGTATTTTAAAGACTAAAGGGGAAAAATGTAAACAAATAAACAACATAATTACAAAATAACACATTTTAGGCTAAATTTAGACGCAAACTGAGGACAATATTTTCCTGACATACAGGGTTTATTTAATTGTCTGAAAATGTAGCACGTTTAAAAAAATACCACGATAATACCGAAAACCGTGAAAATTTTGGTCACAATAACCGCGAGGTTAGATTTTCACACCGTGACGACCCTAATGGAGACAAGCTGTCCTTCTGCCCTGGGATCACCATGAGAGGGAGGATCAAATGTTTAGAACCGGTTCAGAACCAGCTCTGGTGCTGGAACCATTTGGGTAGAAACCCCCGTTTTCATTTCTCTTTTGCCTCCTTCCGCAGCACCACTTTAGGTCAGAAACCCTCCAGAACCGCTGCTTAGATGGTAATGAACCCGGAGTGGACCAGAAGCAGCTTTTTCCTCGTTCACCAGGATTTTAATGTGCGATCTGGAAAACAACACCTGTCCTTAACGGGAGCGGTGCTGTTGCATTCAACATCGTTCCGATCCCAAATGAAACAGAACAGGTCCGTTACCTCCACTCAGGTTCATCTCTGGCTGGTTCTGCTCTTCATCTGAAGTTTAGGAAACCAAAGCCTCACAGTTAAATCAGGACTCAGACTCACGACACGACTCGGACTGAGTTTCATTTACTATAAATTCATTCCTGAGAGAGGAGGACATGCTAGTGGTAGCATGTGTGCTCATAGAGAAGCCTGCCAGATAGAGGAGCTGATCTGGAAACACTAAACTAATAAATAATGAAGACAAATGGGATCGCTGTGCCAGACCGATGAAGAACGAGGAACGCCTCTTTAATCATAAACCTAGAAAACAGCAGGACCTTGGCTTTACTGTAGCTCGGGTTTCATTTACTGTGGGACTCACCTTTAGAGAGACACCAGGAATTAGCCCTGGCCAGCACCCCCCCAACCCCACCCATACAGCAGAGCTCAGCATTTGGCTCTTGGCCAACCCTTTGAATTGAATACAGGCATGAAGTCATTCAGTCAGCACAAAACAGCACGGCCCACAGCAGCGCTCCGTCTCACCCACAATCCCTTGGAGGCTTGGATTTTGTAACTGGGCCCAAGATGAGACCCTCTCTCCCAAGGGCAGAGTCCCTCCGCTCCCTTTGCTGCATTGTTTTATGTTTTCTGGGGAGGCCATAGTTCAAGCCAAATTGAGATTAACGCCAGGGTACAATCGATTCAGCGTCCGAACAACCTGCAACTTTCCCCGCCGCGCGGCCGTCGGCTTCACTTAGCTTCACCGGCATTGTCTACATCAGGTAGCTCAGCTCTGGAATACAAGAGGTTCTGTTGTGGCTTCGCTTCAGCAAATTTTAGAAACTAAGTAAAAAACAGAAGCCTGCTGGTTAGAACATGATGGATTGCATTATGAAAGGCAGAATATGAAGTTATTTTTCAAACCGAGAGGTTCAGCCATTGGTCGGGTTGAGGATACTTCCAGAGACTGCAGCACAGTCAGTTGCGTCAGAAAGAGCCGAGGTTTAGGGATCTTTGTGTGTTCTAACTGTAAAACTTGTACATTTTTATTTATATTAGTTTTTTTATACCTGTTACTCAATAGAGAGCTCTGAATACATTGCACTATATTTTTGTATTTGACAGAGGAACTATTGTCACACACAAGATTTCTGTTGTACATACGTTTTCATTTAGGACCAAAGACAGTCGGTAGGATTCCCATCTAGAGTCTTAACCTTGTTTTCGTTTTGCCTTTAGTTTGTTGTACAGTAATAAAAACGTTGACTCATTATTTATTTTTCTGTGATGAAGGTATTGACGATATTCACTGGTCATAGGTATGTTCTCCAACAGCTGAACTGTTTCATTAGACAGTTTCTTGTTGCATAGATGATCCTTTTTGATTTGTAATCTTTGTAATAGACTGTACATATATTTTTGGAAATATACAATCTCCACAAAAAGACTGAGTACTATTGATGTTTTTCTGTGTAACTGTCCTGCTCCATTCACCCTTTGAGTCTTCAGGTTTTCCCTCAGCTCCCGTCTCAGCACACCTGTTCCCTCTTCATCAGCTTTCCACAGTTTACACGGAAACTTTCTACCTCGTCGTCCGTATTTTCCTTTAAACATCTTTGGTGTGTTCTTGCTGTGTTGAAATTTTAATTCCATCTTTTAGTTCTTTTTAAAACACAAAGGTTTTATTTACCTGCAACGTTTCGTTTGCGGCTGCAAACTTCTGGAGCGCAGCGTCGGAGGAGGGGAGCACAGATACAGGTGAGTCCAGGAAGGTAAGTCTAACCTTGGTGGGTGCAGAGAATAGACTTACTGGGAGTAGGGGAGCGTAGGAAATGAGGGAGGGTAGTTTGGGTGCTGGGGTGAATCCAAGTGGGGTGTCCAGGAGAGGGGGCGAGAGGAGAGCAGGAGAGCGGGCCGGCCGGGAGGAATGGAGAACGGTGAGAGCTGCGTCCGGAAATCCTGTGGGGTACAGGTGAGTAATCCTGAGAAGTCGCAGAAATCCAAAAACGTTCCAAAACCTGGTAACGGGTAAGCACAGGGAAAAGATCCAAAGGTTCACAAAACAAGTTCTAGAAACACTAGAGCACAAAATCCAAGAGTTGCAAGAGCGCAGGAAACTACCAAGCTGTTGTAATCATCCGGCGTCGAGTGTCCTCCATCCTCCCTTTGTAGCCGGACCCGCTGATTGCAAATCAGCTGCAGCTGGAGCCTCCCTCTCCTGAAACACACAACTGAAGGATGGGAAAATGAGAGGAGTACTCACCCCGGCTAATGACAGGGCCTTTCTCCCAGAAGAAGCTACAGTGATGTTCTGCTGAGCTGTGGTGGCCTCATGGAGGGGGCCATCGTCTAGCACACTGCTGCTAACCACTTAAACATTCTCCCTCTCCTGATAATAACACTTTTTACTCTCTTTGATGTTGGATGTGCTACTACTAGTTTACCCGTTTAATTATAGATCCACTAGGATAAATACAATAAAGTTTATCTTTCACCAAATAGAATATTTACTAAGAAATCACAATATAACTATAGACACATTATTGTGTGTGTGTGTGTGTGTGTGTGTGTGTCTGCTCTGTCTTCTCCATCCCCAGTGAGTCGTGGAGGATGGCTGCTTATACTGAGCCAGGATTCTCTGGAGGTTTCTTCCTGTTAAAAGGGAGTTTTCCTCTCCACTGTCGCTGCATGCTTGCTTGGTATGAGGATTGCTGTAAAGACTCTGACACGAGTCAGTGACTCGATGCAATTTGCTGGGTTCCTTATATAGGAAACTTTTATCTGATTGGCTTAATGAACTGACCTGGATTAGAATGTTTACTATGAGAAGTGCCTTGAGACGGCGCTTGTCGTGTTTCGGCGCTTTATAAATAAACTTCAATTGAATTGAATAGTGGTATGTGCCCAAAAACTACCCACAGTGGCCTTTGTGGAATTCTGCAGTCTGCCCAGCTTAATACCTCAGTGTGATTTCTGTGGGCATCCCACAATTGTATCCAGCCATAACTACCCAAACTGGCCCTGTTGATGTCAGCCCATGTGACGAATCCAGCACTGCGCCCAGTTTAACTGTTAAAATCACACTGTGGGTAGTTGTTGGGCACATAGAAATCACTGTAAGAAATTAATTTGGGAGGACAAAGGGGCTGACACCAAAGGGACCACTGGGTAGTTTTGGGGTAGATCTCACCATGGGTCACCCACAGAAATCACACAGAGGGACTGAACTGGGTGGGCCCCTGGATTCCCCACATGGGTCCGACACTCCTGGGGCCACTGTGGATAGTTTTTGGGCAGGCCCCACTGTGGGATGCCCACAGAAATAATCAAAGCTAATCCACAAGGGCAAACATCCATTGGGCTGGTACAGGGAACCCCGCATGGGCCCAGCATGGGATGGATTTGGGAAGATTTATCTGTGGGTTACCCCTAACTTAACCTAAAAGGGGCTCACCCGGGAAAACATCTGTTATTTCTGCAAAAGGAGAAAGCTATTGAGTTTGAATTTGGCCAAATGTATGCACATGCCTAATTCTGTTTAAACAACTATTGCACCCTTTCTGTAAACCCTATGAACTTTATTTCACTCCTTAAATATCACAGTGTGTGTCTCCTAATGATAATTTAACTGAAAATGTTTTATCCGAACAACCAACATCTCATACATGAAAGTGATGCTGCCTAAACGTCTGCATCCCAAATCCTTATAAAAACTCTCGAGTAGTAGTTTTCCTGTCTCTGAGCCCCCTCCCCCCTGCTACTATTACATAAGTAGCACAGGTGGAACATATGGGTGCTACTGACTGATGCAATCACTTATGCAAATGTACAAAATGACATTCAGAGAATTAATAGCAGCCTGAACACATGCTGTGGCAAATATGTAAATTATTTCATGTACAGTTGGAGATCTAGAAGACGCTGGTATCAAGAAGTTGTTCAGTTTCCCCAGCCTCTGTCCAGCATGGCTACCTGTACACCTGAGTTCTAGAGACTGGGACATCAGACCTTATGACATATTTGGTACTTTTCTGATCTCAATGAATAAAAACTAAGGTCCTTTTGTGAAAAACAAAGAGTTTAAACCAAACTAAATATAAAGTGTCATGCAGTTTTTCATCTAGACTGAACCTATGTAATAAATGTGATCTTCTTGTTTATCGGGTAGTCCTCCACCCCTTTAATCTAAGCTAAGAATGTTTTATTTCATACCAAATCTGTGCTGCATTCATGTAATAACTCCAAAGTATATCTTGAGAGCTCAGCTTAACACATTATTTGTCCTTGATAGGGTTAGATGATGATAAATGACCCGCACCTGTATAGTGCTTTTCTGACTCAGACATCACCACACTGAAGGTGATAGAGGTGGCTCGGGGATCTGGTTAGGATGCATCCTGGATGTCTCCATGGTGACGTTTTTCAGGCACGCCCAACCAGGAGAAGACCCAGGGCATGCTGGGGGACTATGTCTCTTGGCTGACCAGGAAACGCCTTGGGATTCCCCAGAAAGAGCTGGCCCACTGGGCTGGGGAGAGGGAAGTCTGGGCCTCCTTGCTTAGGCTGCTGCCCCCGTGACCCGACCCCAGATTAAAAGATAAAAATGGATGGATGGAAGGATGGAATGATATAAAATATTTTGTCTCTGCAAATTGCAGATTGTGAACCACATGTAAAAAAGAAAGAACTGGCCCAGTGTGTAGACCCAAGTGTACACCGTCCTATAAACAGTGGTGTGTGAATCTAATCTTTTACGTATTATTAACTGATAAATGATCTGCACTTGTGTAGCACCTTTCCAAGTCAGAGGACTCCAAAGTGCTTTACACTTCACCCACGCACACACACATTCACACACCGATGGTGATGAGCTACAGTGTAGTGACAGCTGCCCAGGGGCGCGCTGACAGAGTTGAGGCTGCTGAGTACTGACGTCACCGACCCCTCCGACCACCACCAGCAGGCAAGGTGGGTTGAGTGTCTTACCCAAGGACACAGCAGCAGCATTCCCTGCTGGGATTGATCCTACCTTCCAATTACTGGACCACCCACTCTACCCGCTGAACCGCTGCTACACAGAAGGTCATAATTTCACTAGTTTACAATCAAATTTTGTGTATCCTGTGTAGGCAGTAGGTCCGCTGCATCTCCACCACCGCTTCATGTGATTCATGGTTCAACGTTGGATGCCCTGGTTCATGCCAGCCCTCTTTCATGTGTGAATTCAATTCAAGTAAGTTTATTTATATAACGCCAAATCACAACAAGCCGTCTGAAGGCGCTCCTCATAGTAAACATTCCAGTACAGGTCAGTTCATTAAGCCAATCAGGAAAAAGTTATAAGGAACCCAGCAAATTGCATCAAGTCACTGACTCGTGTCAGAGTCTTTACAGCAATCCTCATACTAAGCAAGCATGCAGCGATAGTGGAGAGGAAAACTCCCTTTAGACAGGAAGAAACCTCCAGAGGATCCTGGCTCAGTATAAGCAGCCATCCTCCACGACTCACTGGGGATGGAGAAGACAGAGCACACACACACACACACACACACACACACTTTCTTTTTCTGGATTTCTGGTCCAAAGATGAGAACTTCTGTCTTGTCTTGATTTAAAGGCAGAAAGTTTAGAATCGTTCCAATTTTTTTGTCCTCAAGACAAGCCTGTAATGTACCCAACCGATTAGGTTCATCAGGGTTAATGGATAAATATAGCTGAGTATCGTCAGCATAACAGTGGAAGTTTATCCCATGCTGTCTAATGATTTTACCAATTGGGAGCATATAAATAGTAAAAAGAATTGGTCCAAGCACTGAACCCTGTGGTACTCCACAAGTGACCCTGGAGTATGAAGACGATTTGTCATGTACGTTTACAAAATGAAATCTGTCAGACAGGTAGGATTTAAACCAGCCTAGCGCTGTTCCTTTGATCCCTACAACATGTTCAAGTCTTTCTAAAAGAACATTGTGATCAACTGTGTCAAAGGCAGCACTGAGATCTAACAAGACTAGAACAGACACAAGATTCTTATCTGAGACCATGAGAATATCATTTGTAACTCTCACTAATGCAGTTTCAGTGCTGTGATACTCTCTAAAACCAGACTGAAATTCCTCAAACAGAGCATTAGTGTTTAAATGCTGACATACTTGGATGGCCACTATTTTCTCCAGGACTTTGGATAAAAATGGAAGGTTAGATATTGGTCTATAATTCATTGGGTCATCTGGATCCAGAGAAGGCTTCTTAAGTGAAGGTTTGATTACAGCAACCTTAAAATCACAGACATCTACGCTCCTAAAGTGGCCCTACGGAAGTTGCTTGCTTCCTTCTGGACTGGTAGGATCATAGAAGAGTGAGAACTAGTTTAGGGTTAGGATAAAGACATCGGCAGACGATTATACTTTAAAGATCAGGCTATTCATAAAAAACATTCCTGATTGCTGGATTGAAAGCTGGAAGTTGTTGACAAATTGCCTTGTGATGTGTGTGGGCTTCTGCAGCTTAGTAGCTTCTCTTAGCTGCTTGCTGCTAAAGAGTTGAACGTTTTTACATACTGTGCCTTTAAGATGTAAGACTGTGATGTTTGATGCCCTAACCATCAGGGATGAAGATGATGCATTGCCTCGACTGAACAAAGACGCATCGATGTGCCACTAAGAAATACTGGGCGATATTAGGATGTTCTTCATTATTACCTCTCTCTCTCTCTCTCTCTCTCTCTCTCTCTCTCTCTCTCTCTCTCTCTCTCTCTCTCTCTCTCTCTCTCTCTCTCTCTCTCTCTCTCTCTCTCTCTCTCTCTCTCTCTCTCTCTCTCTCTCTCTCTCTCTCTCTCTCATATTAGTAGGAGTGTTTGGTCAGAGTCCTTCCATCAATCATACAAATTGCCCCTCACCTTGCAATATTTATGATAATGCAAGCAATGACACAGTCTTAATTGCATCCATTTCTCACCTCTTCTGATGGTGAGATGCACAGATCAGGACTCTTGCTTCTCCTCAATCTATTATCCTCCACTCTATGTGTGTGATAAATTACACAGTTATGGAGTGGTATTTCACTTGTCTGTGCTCTGTGCTGTTAGTGTAACGTCAGACTCCTATTTCAAACTGAATGTGCATTTGTTCATGTGCAGGTTTGGACTTTTCATCATCCAGATCTACTGTGGATGAGTTGTGCACCCAGAAACGGTTGTAATACACCTCCTGTTGTTGCCACATCAAGTGTGTGTGTAAATCTGTACTAGTGGTGTCAGACAGTAGCTACCCAGCAGTTTTTACTGCATGGAAAATTTAAATCCTTTAGATATTCAAGGGCAAGTTGCAAACACTGGTACTGAACGTCTGATCCACTTCCTCTGAGACAAAAATGCTCCAACCTCATTAAAGATGGACAATAGAGCGTTTTCCTTTTGTTTGAGTGACATAGTAGACACCACACATTTTACTTTTTGTATTCCTTCTTTACTAATGTCTGTTGTTTATTTTTAATGTTAATACTTCCTCTCCTTGGTACTATTGCTAAAATTAGAACCACCCAATCACTCAAGTTTGATTCATGACATCTATCGAGCATTTTTCAAATTATTTTAAAATGATGAGATAATCAGGAAGTGCCTTACCTCTTCTGTCCTGCACCTCTTTCAAAGCGCAGCTCCTGATAACTGTGTAGCGTTAAGGATCGGCTACATGCGCATTAAATTATCAACAAGATATGAACATTTCAGAAACATATGAAATATCTGATTGGTTTTTGAATGTTTAACCAGAAGATTTTAGTTTATTTGACTTATTAGGGAACATAAACACACTTAATATTAACCCTCAGACTTCACTTTCATTTTCATACAAAAGAGTAATTAGAGGACTAAAACGTCCGTTTGGAAAAGCGGCTATAAAACTGTATACATTCATATTTTCTTTTCTTTTTGTCATGGATTTTATCAATATGTTTATCAATAAACCCATTTCCTGGATTCGAAGAGAAAAGGGACAAGAAACAAGCAGACGTACAACCAGATCATGATGTGTTGGCTAGTGAGCAGGGCAAATGCCCCGAACGGCTGGGAATGGGAGTGGATCGTGTGTGTGTGTGTGTGTGTGTGTGAGAGAGAGAGAGAGAGAGAGAGAGAGAGAGAGAGAGAGAATGCTTTCAGGACATTCAATTAATAGATCTGTTAATAGGACTAAAGTAATGAAATATAAAATTTCCATAACATGATCCCTCCTGTTTATCCGAATAGGATAACCAAACAAAAATAAAACAACACACAAAGAACAAATAAGTAAAGTAATGAAGAACAAATAAAATAATAAAACATGATGAGGCAAACGACAACATCAAACAGCAGCTAACAGAGATACAGGCGAGATCATGGGAATCAGTTAAATCAACACCATCATAAACTTATATTTAAGTGAATTTGCTGTGATGCAACAGTTCTACGATTATAGCAGTTCCTGTAAAGAGATTAGGAAGGTTCAGCAAAACCATATAAAATACAAAAACATCAGTAGAGTTTATTCAAACATCAGATGAATTTAATTTAAAGCTCCAGGTTGCAGACGACTCTGTGAATGAGGGAAAATGAACGTGTGATATGAATTCATGCAGCTCTAACTATGACAGAAGCTGAGGCAGCTCAAGCGTTCTTCATCAAGGGCGTGTCTGTGGGCTTAGAGTCCAGGTTGGAGAATAGTTTGGGAGGTCAGAGTCCTCTTCAGTTGATCAGGATGGTTTCAGTCTCATGCTGATGAGTACCTTCAAGTCCAGGTCCGGAGTGCAATAATGGAGTTTGTGATGTAGGAGCGCACAGTTCAACTTCTCAACAGGAAGACGTCAGGGTCCTTCCATGGTGCGTTGACGTGGTTGTTCAATTGTCAGGGAGCTGATCTTGTCCCCGAAAAGTCCATCTGATTCCTGACCGTGAAACCATGTTGGAGATTTGGGTGCAGGCTTTGCCAGCGTCTCTTCTTCGCTGTGTCCTGTCGTAGTTGCGTCCAGGGGGTCTTCAGCCAAGGTGGATGCAGGCTACGTTATCCTGTAGGTGTGCGGTCAGGGAGGAATCCCAATCCGTCGTTTCAGTTCCAGTTCTAGTACCCCCTCAAATGCTGCTGTCCCAAATGTTCCGTCGGGTGCTGAGAGGCCCAAATGCAGGCCAGGAACGTGCACCAACATCAACAATGTGGTGAAACCAGCAAGCTTGAAGCAGATCTTTATCTTGATCCTATCTTCACCGGGGTGGAGACATGAACAGCTATTGTTGCCAACACGCCTGTGAAGCCGGACTTCCTTGCCGCCGTAGTGGCGGTTGATGTTGGTAAGCTTGCAGTGGGATAGATGAATCCAAGATGGCCTCTCAGCAATCTTCACAGCAGTGGGAGTGATGAGGAGTACTTCGAATGGGCCTCTGGCTGCCCCAATTGTCCTGCTTCAGCACCTTCATCAGAACCCGATTTCGTGGTTTCAAGACCTGTGGGCGAAAAAGCACAAGAAAATTCTGAGAGATCACTGTCGATTTTGAATTGTTTTCAGCAACAATCATCTAATATTGAAGGTAATTCCATCCAGGCATGGGCGTCGCACCCGTGGGGGATGTGGGGGATTCAACAGCCACACTTTTCCAGCCGTTTAGCTCACCTCCACACCAGTCTGGTTTCTCTACGTCGCACTCACTTCGTTTGCCTCATCTCCTTCTTCCCCTCCCTCTCCTGTTTCTAAAACAGGAGAGGGAGGGAGGGAAGAGCTCGACTGAATTCATGATTTTACATCTTGACATTAGCTGTACAAACTCCCAGTTTGATAATGTGAAGAACAACAATCTGCAGAGGTTTATAACAGGCGCGGCGCCAGGTTTTCATTTTTGGGTGGGCCACGGTAATTTTGGACGGACCTTAATAAGCAGCGACTTAGTGAAGCAGGCAGGTGGCGCTAGAAAATTTTGTTTAAAAAGACGTCATAAATGTGTTTCCCCATCATTTTAATTTCTAAAATATGAAGTAAAAACTCCCAATTTAATTTTCATTCATTTCTCATTTATAGACACCAGAACCTGCACTTCTAATATTTACCTCTCAACGTAGGACTCTTTCATAAGGGTACATGCACACCGGTAGTTTTTACGGTTATTCATGGGACAACATCTCCCACATTTTTGAAAAAAAAAAAAAAATCCATCTTCCTGTAAAAGCAGAGAATCCAGCCCACCTCTCCAAATGCATCACAGCCGCTAGACACGCCGCACGCTCCGTCAGCTACGTCAGCCCAGACAAGAGCAGAGCAACTAGAGACAGAATAGAGGATAATTCTGTCTGGATGTGGATGGAGATTACATTTTACAGCTTGGTCATCATTTAAATACGTAAACCATCACCTGTCTTCTAGTCCACGCTATCAGCATTATTTTAGTGTGTGTGTGTGTGTGTGTGTGTGTGTGTGTGTGTGTGTGTGTGTGTCTTCATGTAGGCTAGGAACATTTCACCTGCCGTGGCCCGACCGCTTCTGCTCCACATAAACTTTGTGCGTAATCAAATGTCTCTACAGGTGCTTTCTGAGCTGAAGAGGCTATTCTGCCTCAGACTGGATGCGTCATGCGTCTCCATATTAGAGACGGGAACAAGCGCTGTTCAGCCAAAGTTTCATAATTTCATAAAAAGAACATTTTTCCAAGTGACACATCCCTCAGAGAGACCGGGTTTCCAGACCGTTTCAGTGGGAGGAAATCTTCCCGCATCGCCGTGGTTCTGCGCTGCGCTGCGCTGCGCTGCGAAACCTCTACAGATCTTCAGCCCACTGTCCACCGTGTGCACTCCGAGCCGCGCTGAGCACAGTGTCCAGTATAAAGCTCTGATGTTCTGATGGGAATCTTTTCTGGATTTAGTTACCTCCGCGATGTGTGTAACGATTAAAATGTCGGCTCATCTGTGTGTGCATCAGTGTGCGTTGGGGTAATTCTTTTATCATTGTAATTATTTATGATGCAGTTGTAAGGTACATTATTATTTGCTCAAAACTTTGTTTACAAATGTTAATAGTGCTTAAAAGGTAGTTCCATAGTTTGAAATGTTTAATATATGAAGTCTAGATAAAGTACAAAAGTCAACAGATTTGGTTCACTATTTTGCAAGAAACTAGAAAGTTTAGTCTCTTTCGCACCCTTAATGAATGCATAATAAACATTTATTAGTCTTTACAAGGCATTATAGATTTATTAATTATACTTTTATAAACCATTTATTAGCCATTTATAAGGGGAGCCTTGTTGTAAAGTGGTACCGAAATGAGACAGTGGAGTTAAAACGGGTTTAATTGTTATAAAAGGTTCTAAAAACATGTGTAAACAGATGGAGAACATTATTAAAATAATGCCAAACAAACAAAACAATACACAATCAAGACTTAAAGGTTAACATTTAAAGGGCGAATCACCAACATTAAAACCTGTAAAAACAGAAGGTGCTTTAGAAAAGACAAGCTGATCATAAAAACCGACGCGCTACGAAAACACCGAGTGCTTTAAAATCCGAAAGCCAGTAAACTACGATGCTGACCTTAAAACAGTCGACCAAGTCGACATCAAACAAAGCTCCATGTGGGTCACTCAGAGTTAAAACTATTAAAGTTAAACTCATCAGAACGAAGGGGTTCAAACCAAAACGAGGCCTGCAGGACAGCACAACCCCTGCACTGCTGCCTCCCAGACTGCTGAAGGCACCGCCTTCGTATCCAGGTGTGGGTCAGCAGCAGGATCCAGCTCAGCTGTGCTCCTCAGCAGCCTGGAGGAGAGGAGGAGGAGGGGCGGTGTCAGGCTGATCCCCAGGGCTGGGTGATCCTGGCTCCTGCATCCCAATGGCCAGGCTGGTAGCGTCACAACAGTGGTAAAATATGTTTCTCCTGCTTTATAGTTTATTGTTGCTCCACTATGTCCTAATTGCTCTTTACTTAATGGTTCATCAAATAAACCTCAGTGAACGCAGTTGTTTAAGTTTGAATTCCAGTTTAATTCATTTAAATCAGCTACTTTTGCTGCACAAAGGCACCAGGACTGCACCTCTCTACCTCCCTCTCAACATTTTGAGTTATTTTCTTTCCTGTGAAAGGAGACAAAAGGTTTTGCTGTGGTGTGCAGAATGCCAACACGTTCTCTGGGTGAACAGCTGTTAGAAACAGGGAACAGTGCAGGAGCATGAGTGTTAATGAGAGCTACAATTAAAAATACACAATAAAATGAGTTTTCCTCCTTTTTCCTCCACGAGTTTAGTAGAACAGAAACTCAGACATTTAGTTGCAGGTCACAAAGGTTGGTCTCAGGAACATTTAGACGCTGTTTGGTGTGTGTTGCACCATAAATAGAATGGCAGGTTGCAGCCAAGAATGGAAGGTTCCTACAAGTCCTTTTTTTGACCGTGTCATACGTCTCGTTGCACCCAGACAATCCAAAAATGGGAAAAGAGGTCAAGCTGAGGGTGAGGCTGTGATGGTTGGAACAAATGAACCAATGTAGCTACTAGCTAACTTAGCTAAACCAGGAAGCTAGGCTTCGGGGACAGGGGTAGCCCACCTGCACGGCCGACTGGCTCCCATGCCATCCCAAGTCTGTAGTCATGCTGGTTGCCTGTGGAGATCTAAAATAGACTGGGACTGTTAAATGGCCTTTTGCATTAGATCATGCTCTATGGTCAGAGATCAGAGGGGCATTAGCTAGGGTTAGGGTTAGGACTCCTAGGCAATCTTTGATCAGGACATGTCTTTCAAATCCCAGGTTAAACGGGTTTGTAGGATTTCCTTTTTCCACCTTCGGAATATTGCTAAGACTAGAAGCATCCTTTCCAGGAGTGATGCTGAAAAACTAGTTCATGCATTTATTACATCAAGACTGGATTACTGTAATCCATTACTCTCAGGAAGTCCACAGAATGTAGTTAAAAGTCTTCAGCTTGTCCAAAATGCTGCAGCTAGAGTTCTGATGAGAATTAAAAAGAGAGATCATATCTCTCCTGTCTTGGCTGCGCTACATTGGCTACCTGTTAAATTCAGAATAGATTTTAAGATCCTTCTTCTCACATATAAAGCTCTAAATAATCAAGCTCCATCATACATCAGTGATCTGATTGTTCCATATGTTCCTAACCGAGCACTTCGCTCTCAGACTGCAGGTCTACTGGTGGTTCCCAGAATATCTAAACTTAGGATGGGAGGCAGATCTTTTAGTTATCAGGCTCCTCTCCTGTGGAACCAGCTCCCAGCTTTAGTCCGTGAGGCAGACACCTTGTCTACTTTTAAGACTAGGCTTAAAACATTTTTATTTGATAGGGCCTATGGTTAAAATCTGATGTTAGCCTAAATCTGGACAAGTGGGGGAGTACAGGGAGGTGGAGTGTACAGTCGGTAAAGACGACTCTCCCTTGCCCTGCCTCCAACATGCCTACATCTAAATAGGATAGATTATCCAGAGTTATCTCTGTAGTTATGCTGCTATAGGCTTAGACTGCTGGAGGATACACTGACCACTTTCCACACTCTACAGCTTTCTTCTACAATCTGCTCTTTAACTGTATTACTTCCTGCTATTTCAGCTGGTAACTTTGTTTTCCCTGTAAGTGTTTTTCTCCCCAGAAGAAGCTACAACGATGTTCTGCTGAGCTGTGGTGGCCTCATGGAGGGGGCCATCGGCTAGCACACTGCTGCTAACCACTTAAACATTCTCCCTCTCCTGATAATAACTTTTTGGTTTCCTTGACTTTTGATGTGCTACTACTAGTTTATCTGTTTAATTATAGATCCACTAGGATAAATACAATAAAGTTTATCTCTCACCAAATAGAATATTTACTAAGAAATCACAATGTAACCATAGTGTGTGTGTGTGTGTGTGTGTGTGTGTGTGTGTGCGTGCGTGCGTGCGTGCGTGCGTGCGTGCGTGCGTGCGTGTGTGTGTGTGTGTGTGTGTGTGTGTGTGTGTGTGAGGATGGCTGCTTATACTGAGCCAGGATTCTCTGGAGGTTTCTTCCTGTTAAAAGGGAGTTTTCCTCTCCACTGTCGCTGCATGCTTGCTTAGTATGAGGATTGCTGTATAGTCACTGACACTAGTCAGTGACTTGATGCAATTTGCTGGGTTCTTTATATAGGAAACATTATTTCTGATTGGCTTAATGAACTGACCTGAATTGGAATGTTTATTATGTGAAGTGCCTTGAGACGACTCTTGTCGTGATTTGGCGCTTTATAAATAAACTTGAATTGAATTGAACTGGGGCAGGGCCAAGACATCAAGGCAAGGTTCCTTGGCATTGAAAAACACCCCAGCAAGAAAAACGCGGTAGAACGACTCCAAAGGCACCTCCGGTCTGCTTTGTAACAAAATCATAACCAGGTAAGCTGACCAAGGATACCGGGCTTCGCTGGCCCACCGCTATTATCAACGCTCCCAGCTCTTAGAGCAGACACAGCTCCATGTTGACATGGCGCCTCGAGCCGAATGACCAAGCTGTGTTATGGTAAATGCATAGAAATTTTCCTCGTTCAACCAGCAAACTATTAGCTAGAAAAATGCGGTTGAGCAACTCAAAAGTGAAACCGCGTCAACAAAAGGAGCTGAGCTTTCTGTGGTCTTCCTCACAGATCCACACGTGACCTGCATGACCACAGCCTCGCATTGTAGCCTGCCCGTGCATCCCGGCTTCCCCGAGAAATGGGAACAGCCTCTCCGGAATCGAACCCTGATTCCCTGTTACCCGGGATCACCATGGTAGGCACTTAAAGTACCATCGAAAGTTGATAGGGCGTCGCCGCCACGGGTGTTTTAGTGATTGAGAAAAACTGTAATTGGCCCAGCATTCCCCCCATTCAGCCAGCGGAATAAAGTACAGAAATATCGTTTTACTTTCTGATAAAAAGAAGACAAACACACACAGAGGACTAAACTAAAGTCCAGAGCGTCTAAATGGCTGAACATCTGACGTGAGGCTTTCCCGGGGCTAGCTCTGAAGTCACGTAATTTTTGCCGCTTCCTTGTCGGTTTCATTTCCATCTCAGGATAACGGGGGCTCGGTTGCAACACAGACCGATGCTATGAGTCATCAGCTGTGTCTGGGTGGGATTTTGTGTTTCACTCCATGGCCGCTGCGTCTGTGCAGATGTGTGATGCAGCTGACAGCTGCATGAGTGGCTGAAATGAAATGATGAAAAAACTAATTTAGTCAACAATTACGTTTGAATAATGACGTGAAGGTTAATTTAGCAATCAGCAAATCTGCAGCAATAATCGCTGCTCTGAGTTAGGGTTAGGGTTAGGACTCGTTTTGTACGTGAATGTTGGTGAGCATGTCAGCAGCAGGAACACGGTTACTTCTCTGGGGCCAACGCTCTCATGACCGCTCAGACTATGGTCCTGGCAAGTTCACAGCCACTTCAGTTCCTCTGAGAATGTTTTGGGGAACCTCTGAGTAAGCGCTCCCTCTCCTCCTACCGCTTGAGTCCTTTGGTCCAGGTCCATTTACCACATGTTACCATTTACATGTAATTCATTATTGTGTTCTCTTTTTTGGTAACTATGGAGAATTCAGTCTTGATCAGATCATTTACTGGGAGCAGCTGGACAAGCTTAGGTGGAAATCCTTGTCTGGTTTTTTTTTACCTGTCAGCTTGCATCTGTTAAGAAAACTTTAGCAGGTTTTTTATGCTGCGCTGCTACTCAGGTAGAACACGTGGATCCCTGAGGATACCCCGTTGGGCTGAGATCTGTTCCCCACCAGTCTAACATAACGAAACTGCAGCACAAGTTTCTGATAAAATGTTGGTTTTGGCACAAATATACAACTTCTGGCTCTGACTTCAGAAGCTATGAATAATAAAAATGAATAGTTTGAAAGAAGACTCAAAAATTATGAAACTTGTGTCATTTTTAAAACAGCACTTGCCTGAGGTCAGCCCCTGATCTGACTCAGCTCACCTCCTGCCTTCGGAGGACTTGGTGGCTCACTACTGAAGTGATCAATCAATCAATCAATAAATACTTTATTAATCCCAGAGGGAAACTAGAGGTTCAGTACACACAAATTAGAGATCAGACATACATGGGCAAGACACATGACAAGAATTGGTGGCTGTGGTCATTCGCAACCCTGAGTCGCGCTACCTTAATAGAGATAAGAGGGTAACATGAGGATTGGTTCAGGTGGAGGGAAAAAGAGGCACTTCAGAGTTACCCTCCCACCAGGAGGGCAGCTTTGCTCTGCAAAAACCACCTCAACAGATATGCAACAGACTTCAGACAACACAACATAACATGAGGGGGGGTGGGGGGGGTGGATGGGGGGGGGGGGGGGGGGGGGGGCTGGGATCCTGTTTCCCCAAGTGAGAGCAGCCATCTACGGCACTCATCTACTGTACAGTCACAGGTGGGCGGGAGAACTTGGGAGAAGCAAAGAGCACATTGACTCCTACAGATTGATGACCTCACCAGGCTGAAGTCCACCAATCCGTCTGCATTCCTTCGTGGGGGAATTGGTCGCTTGCAGCTCAAGGCTACCAGGGTGTCAGATTCAGATAACAAGAATTTGTTTGGGTCAGGCTGAGATAATTTTCTTCTCTGCCTTCAGTCTTGCCACGCAAGCGCCCTCCTCGTTGGTGCTCCGGTATCCACCCTGAATCGGCTGCAGGTCGTCCAGAACGCTGCTGCCAGGTTCTTGACGAGTACACACCGATGTAGCCATATTACCCCTGTCCTGGAACATCTTCACTGGCTCCCTGTCATTTTCAGAGTGCAGTTTAAGTTACTGACCTTTGTATTTAAAGCTCTCAATGACCTGGCACCTCCCTACCTCTCTGCCCTTCTCACTTCATATGAGCCCACGTGCACGTTGAGGTCGGCTGACCTTTTGCTGCTGTGCACGCCGCGGATGCGATTCAAATCACGGGGTGAACGAGCATTTGTGCATGCTGCCCCAAAGCTATGGAACTCATTGCCCATTGGAGTTCGGCAGGCTCCATCTCTGGCGGTTTTTAAATCTCGCTTAAAGACCCACTTTTACACTTTGGCTTTTAGACAGTGGCTCGTTTTAGTGTTTTATTGTATCATTGTTTTAATGTGTTCTTATTATTCATCATGGTTTATCTGCTTTAGATTGGGATTTTTATCCTTTGTTTTAGTTCTTGGGGCTGTGTTTTGTTTTAGCTTGTGCAGCACTTTGGACAGCTCCCATGCTGCGTTTAAAATGTGCTATATAAATAAACTATGCTATGCTTTAAACTGATCATTCCAGTCCTTCAGTGAAGCCAATTTTGAGTTTTTACACTTGTCCATACCGTCCGGTGACTCTCTCCGAGATGACATCCATTTTGCGCACTAATACCGGTATCGCAGCTAGAACATTGTCCAGCTTACGATTCACCTCGAGTAACGTCCCAGTCTGAGAAGTCTCCACACGGACGGTGCTTTCCGTGGGTGCGGGTCGCCCTCCAATCGCTCCCGTCTTCCCAAATTTCCAGAAAACCAGATATCCTCCCACTCCAATCAGGAGAAATCCAGTAATCATCAGGCCGAATATCCACACACCTTCGATGATGTTCCAGGGGTGGAAAAGGGTCGGCGAGTTCTGTCTGAGCTTTTAGCAAACACCTGGTTCTGCTGCATTCGTCTGGATGAGATGATCCGTTCACCCTCAGCTCTCTGGTTCCAGCACACCGCCCCTGCGTCTGCTCATGGCCTTAGCTGTTCCCTCTCAACAATCACCTGCTGTTGCCAAGCGCTGTCTTCTGTTAGCCATTAGCTTGTTTAGCTGATGTGCTTGTATTCTACGTTACAGGTGAATCTTCTGCTTGCACCTTGTGTCTGGTAACAATGGCCATGTGACCCTAAAAGGACTGGTTCCTCTGTCCATGTCGGGATCTCATCTCTACAACAATATTGTTCTAACCAACCTGTGGGATGCACTAAATCCTTCCCATCCGTTTACTCTTCCCACTGTAACTCCTAACTCTACCAGATCAGCCAGGAGTTACTGGATTAAAGCTCCGGTCTGTTTTCGTCCAACATTTCCAGGTTTGGGTCGGCAGACATGCCGCATTCATGCTGCAGCGGTCTGACCATCAAGTTCTTCAGCTGGTTCTGATGCCCCGGCTCCTGCCTCTCCCATGTGTCATGTCTCATAAGTGTGAAACCTTTCTGACACTGGACCAGATTCTGCTCCCTACCTACCGTGCTGTGGGACGGGCGTCTGCGCCATAGCTGGAGAGGAGCTCAGAGGGACTTCTCACATAGCTGATAGGCTTTCTGCAGCTTCTGGAACAAACCCGGCTTGTTTTTGCTAAACGATCCGTGCTCCTGAACGATCGTGTCCGTCTAAAGGGCGAGACAAAACAACAGTTCTGCTTCAGCGTGTGATTCAGATTCTGAGTGGAGAACACTTCTCCTTTATTTTTCAGCCAACTTTTCTATTAGACCCATGGGGTGAACACCATGCTAGGATCGATACGGGCCCCATTAGGGACCCCTGTTGGGTCCAGCCTTCAGGCATCGACCTGTCCTCCCGTTTTGGTGAGGCCCTGCCAGCTGCTGAGGACCATCCTTCTCTATTGAGCTGCAACACCTAAAGGAGCAGCGTGCTCCATTCCAGCCTCTCTTGCATTTTAACTATGCACTGTTATAATTACAGTCGCTGCAGGACGCCGCTGGAGCGCCAGCTGTGTTTGTTGAAAGTGAGCTCCTGCGAGAGGACGAGCGAGCAGCTGCTCGTCAGTGAGACCAGACTGTTATGAAGTCAGCGTCGGAATCGGACTAAATGGTGGCTGATTTGAGAGGCAGCAGAATCAGACCTGCAAATGTGAGCAAAACAAATCAGGCAAGGGACAGATGTTAACAGTAGCTTGTTGTGCACGTGTGGCGTCCCAATCACGGCTGCAGGAAGCACACACACACACACACACACACACGTGTGTGTTATGTAACACTGTAGGTGATCTCCAGGCTGTGCTTCCACCACAGCCACTATATAACGCTCATCTTTTGTTTTGTCTGCCAGCCTCCACTCACCCAGACCTCTGGGACACTCCATCTATTCATTCTCCATGAATAATGTGTCCCATCTGGTGTCAGATGGAAAGATAATGGTGTCACAATGCAGGCCTCACTTCTCCCACTCAGCACAATTTACAATAGACCATTCGATGATTTCCCCGCACTTCGTGCCTCAAACCGCTGCCCGGGGAGACGAGGATGTTCAGACCTACACATGCACACAATTCATTCCTGTCGACCTTTGAGTGTTGGGCTTCTTCTGATCGCTCATGATTAAACGAGTTTTGTTTGCTTCTTGCAGATGTGCTGACAGGACGCCAGATGCACCGCAGAGCTGAGGAAGAGCCTCTGGCTGTTTCTGTGTGTCGGGAACCTTTTTTATCTGATGATTAAACTGTTTGCTGGAGTTGCTCCATGTCAAACCCGTGATGCAACAGACACAAACAATCGAGCCGCGTCGTACATAAAACATTCAGAATTCATTTTGCATATTTCATTCTGAGCCTTCTGTCCTCGTTGTCTTTTAAAAGTCTTGAAATGCTCGTGGAACAAAGCTCCATTGTTGCAGTGAGACTGAGCCCACGTCTGCTCGTCTCTGTGTTCACATCGTCAGCTAGCAGAGCCCACGTATGGTTCAGCCTCCTCTGAGTTACAGCTTGAGTTGTTGATGATGGCTTGTGGGAGGATCCTGTCTGGAGGCGGGGCTTTTCCTCGGTCCCCGACTCCTGGTGTAGAGGTGCAGTCATGACCCAAAGTTTGGAGAAAGACACAAATACTATCTTTTAGATGTTTCTGTCAGCTGGTTCTGTACTGGACTACTGTAGGTAAAGCCCATGTCTCCAGTTCTGGTCCTTCTGGACCTCAGCTGACCAGCTGCTGGTCCAGATCCAGACAAATGAAGCTCATTCTTCATCTTCAGGGTTGGGTTTGTGTTGTCCTCCTGTCTCTGGGGGACGGACCACACATTCTCAGTCTGAGGAGTCTCCTGGTACTGGACCCAACATGTAGATGTTCTGGTCCGGATCCACCTAGTTCTGATCAAAGACCTTCTAGCTTGGTGCTCCGAGCTGGCTCTGGGGAATTTTCTTCTTTCAAAACAAAGGAAGGAGTGTCACAGCTACTGTTTCCCGCCAGCGGGGGTGCCGTGGCTCCTGCGAGCTAACGCTGCAGCGCTAACAATCGTAATTTATCGACTGCCAACAAAAAGCTCCAGAGTTGTTTAAAGTAACCACATTTTACTTCATTTCTTTACCACGGTCTTGAGGTTCTGCACCAGGCTGAACATTTCCGGGATCCTCGCAGCAAACGGCGAGCTAACATCAGAGCTACCGCTCACTCGGCCTCACTGTGTACCACCGAATCTGGAAAATCCATCAGCCTTTCCCACAGAGGCGTTTGCCAGGCTGTGAAACTGATCATCCACCTTGGGGATTGTCAGCCATATAAGGGAGCCATATTTTACAGCTCTCTTTAATACTTGATGTAGATAGGTGCCGCAGGCCTGGCCATAAAAATGGAGTCCATGGGTGGAAAAGTTCACTTCCATTCGCTTTTAGAGCGACCGACACATTCAATTCAATTCAAATTCAAAAAAACTTTATTAATCCCAGAGGGAAATTGATTAAATATCACTAACGTGTTAGCTAGCAAGATGGTTAAGGTTAGGATGAGGGTGAGGGGAAGGTTTGGGATCTGCTTTTGACGCGCTGGGGGTGAGAATGTGTTGGTGTGAAGCATTTCTGTAACTTCATGTGTTTGGATGTGATTTACTACAAATAAACAATCGTGTTGACCGCAGAGTGAACCGTTTCTGTTCTGAACAGCGTCTCCCTAAAGCAGCCACCTCCACACGCCCAGCGGCAGGTTTACTAACAGGGATCATCCAGATCTTAGATCTAATGCTCTGGGAGGGACCGGCTCCAGCCTGCTTCCTTACAGAGCCCCTCATTCTGGGGGGTTGTGAAAACGTCACCATTAAAACTGCTGGGATTGCTTCATGTGACAGGGACGACATGTAAAGAACTGCATGAACACGTTTACCTGAGGAAAAGCTCCCATCATGTCCCCTGTAGTTAGTGAGCTCAGGTCTGAAAGTGTCTGATTGCAGAGGAACTAAATTATGAAACAAACTAAATCAGAGACAAACTGAGGAGATCAGAGGGATTAATAATTCCTTTAGAAGTGACATTTAAATGTATCATTAATATAACATGATGGATTCTGACAGAACCAAATCCAGTCCAAGTTTAACCGATAGCTGCTGACTTCCTGTCTGGAGGAGGCTCTGGAAGATGTGGAGGCACAGCTCATTATTCTCAGAGATTTGTCTGAAAGCGTGTTGTTCTTGTGTCCTTGTGACTGTCACGCAGGAGTCTTAATTACCGCTGCCTAAATCGCTCATCCCAGCGTGTCAATCACAGCCGCGTCCCACAGAATGATGGTGAAGGCAGGAGGATTATTAAGCTGCAGAAACACCGTTTGATTTGTAGATTATTTATCTGACACTTTGAGCTTACGTGTTTTATTATTCAGGGTTACACACACACACACACACTTTCTGTTAGCTTAGTTAGGATGTGTCTGTGCACAGCTCTGAGGATAACTGAAGGAGTTCTTATGACGGGTAGCTGGAATCAAACAGTTGGGATTCCTTTTGAAAACCTTTGATGTGATAAATTTATATTTGATTACAATAACGACTAACTTGTTCTGGTGTGTTTCATGCAGCACAGTGGACTATGAACATCTGCCCATGGGACAGTGTCATCAGCAAGGAGGACGCGGGCGACACCGTCCTCTGCTACCGGCGGATAAAAGACGCCATGCCACCAACACCCGCCATCTCTGATGATGGCTGGACATACCAGCTGAAACGTGTCAGGTAACAAATATTTCTTATTAAACTGTAACAACGAAAAAGAAAGTGAATAAGTAACTCAGTTACTCACTGATTATAAATGTAACTAATTACAAAGAAAATAACAGTTTTGTTAAATTTTTCATAAAAGAATGCAAGAAAAATGGGTTCCAAACTTATTTATTTACTATAAATCACTACAATACTCAAGTATACATGACTAGAAGGACTTGAACATAATAACATCCATCCATTTTTTATCCAACCAACCAACCAATCAATCAATCAATCAATCAATCAATCAATCAATCAATCAAAGATACTTTATTAATCCCAGAGGGAAATTAGAGTTTCAGTACACACAATTCAGAGATCAGACATACATGGGCAAGACACATGACAAGAATTGGTGACTGTGGTCATTCGCAACCCTGAGTCGCGCTACCTTAATAGAGATAAGAGGGTTACATGAGGATTGGTTCAGGTGGAGGGAAAAAAGGCACTTCAGAGTTACCCTCCACCAGGAGGGCAGCTTTGCTCTGAAAAAAAAAAACACCTCAGACAGAAATACAACAGACTTCAGACAACACAATATAACATGAGACTCCAACATACAGACTTACAGCATCTGTCTGCATTCCTTCGTGGGGGTTTTAGTTGCTTGCAGCTCAAGGCTACCAGGGCGTCAGATTCAGATAACAAGAATTTGTTTGGGTCAGGCTGAGATAATTTTCCTCTCTGCCTTCAGTCTTTAAACTGATCATTCCAGTCCTTCAGTGAAGACAATTTTGAGTTTTTAAGCCTGTTCATACCGTCCGGTGACTCTCTCTGACAAGGGCGTCAGTTTGTTTTCAGAATTGTTGGGGACAATAACCATACACTTGAGTGGGGTTTAAAAATTGCTGGGGACAATAAAGTAGGCTAGCACAGGGGTCGGCAATCCGCGGCTCTGGAGCCGCATGCGGCTCTTCCATCCATCTGTGCTTGTAAAATAATGAATGGATATTTAAATAAAAAGCTTTATATTTTACTGCATTAATTTTACATCTGTATGCCAATTCTAAATGTAAAGATTGTCTGTGTAAACCTGAACAGATCCAACCCGGTCTTACTGTGAGACCGGGTTGACGCGTCACGCTTGTGCGTAATCATAGGCGCTTTCTGAGCTGGAGGATGTCAGATTCTGGGATTCTCCTCAGACGCCACATTGGAGACAGGAACAAGCACTATTCAGCCAAAGTTTCATAATCAGGTTTGGCAGTGTGAGTGTCCTGTCACAGTGTCCCGGTAGATAATGCGCCCTAGCTACTTGGCCAAGGGGTTGTCCCTTTGGCTGACTGGTTAGAGCGTATGACTCTCACCCGGGAGTCTGGGGATCGAAACGCACCCGGGCCCTCGTTTCATTTGACTGTTAATTTTGACAGATGAACTCAAGGATGTTGCTTGGTTTGAAAGAATTACCCCGACGCACACGGATGCGGATGGATGAGCTGACATTTTAATCGTTAACGCACATCGCGGAGGTAAAATATTCCCATCAGAACATCAGAGCTTTATACTGGACACTGTGTTCAGCGTGGCTCGGAGCGCCCACGGTGGACAGTGAGCTGAAGATCTGGGGTTCGCAGCGCAGCGCAGAACCGGCGCATGCGATAAGATTTCCTCCCACTGAAACAGTCTGGAAACCCGGTCTCTCTGAGGGATGTGTCACTTGGAAAAATGTTCTTTTTATGAAATTATGAAACTTTGGCTGAACAGCGCTTGTTCCCGTCTCTAATATGGAGACGCATGACGCGTAGAGACATTTGATCACGCACAAAGTTTATGTGGAGCAGAAGCGGTCGGGCCACGGCAGGTGAAACGTTCCTAGCCTACATGAAGGGAAACTGTTTAATTGTAACATTAATGCGTTACTGGACACGCTGGTCTGGTTGGTTAGACCAGTGTTTGAAGTGGAAAACACACACACACACACACACACACACGCACACGCACACGCACACACACACACACACACACACACACACACACACACACACCAATTAAAATAATGCTGATAGCGTGGACTAGAAGACAGGTGATGGTTTACGTATTTAAATGATGATCAGGCTGCTGTAAAATGTAATCTCCATCCACATCCAGACACAATTATCCTCTATTCTTTATTTGCTCTGCTCTTGTCTGGGCTGACGGAGCTGACGGTGCGCGCGACGCGCCTAACTAGCGGCTGATGCACATTTTACGCATTTGGAGAGGTGGGCTGGATGCTTTGCGTTTACTGGAAGATGGTCCACTTAACGCACGGGTGTAGACTACATATTAATGACAAATGAATGAAAATTAAATTGTGAGTTTTAACTTCATATTTTATAAGTAAAAAGGACGGGGGAACACATTTATGACGTCTTTTTAAACTAAAATTTCTAGCGCGACCTGCCTGCTTCACTTAAGTCACTGCTTATTAAGGTCCGTCCAGAATTACCGTGGGAAACGGGTAATAATGGCTCTTTGATGGGAACAGGTTGCCGACCCCTGGTATAAGATCTGAGCTGGTAAAACAAAAATCCTCATCAGCAGGTGTTTTTGAAAGTGGGGGGGACACAGCTGCCAATCACAAATTTTGCCGGGGACATGTCCCCGGCGTCCCCGGTTAAAATGACGCCTATGCTCTCTGAGATGACATCCATTTTGCGCACTAATACCGGTATCGCAGCTAGAACATTGTCCAGCTTACAATTCACACAGGGTCACCGGGAGGGGCTGGTGCCTATGTCCAGCAGTGTCTGGGCAACCGGTCCAAGGCAGCAAGAATAGACATTATACCCACTGCTGGGTTTCACATGACATTGTGTCTACGTCATCAAATGCAGATGGGAGTCTGGAAGTAGCCGGCGCCGCACAAAACACTATTGACTTTGGTGACTGGGCGTTAAAATGCTGAAATTCCATAGCCTGGCAAGCCAGACTAAATAAATGTATTATTTAGTCTGGCCACGCTCCATTGACGGCTCTCGGTTGTGGGGCGGGTTCTACCGTTGTCTTTCAAATGATCTCCGCATTCCACTGGACAATGAATGTGACATACTCTTGTTTCACTCTGTTGCATCATCCCACCCACCAGGCATATAGAGTGCCCTGATTGGCCCACAAAGCGGATAAAGCTCTGTGATTTGTTCACTAAGCAGATAGAGCACTATGATTGGCCCACCATTATGGACCAATCACAGCTCTTTATGTGTTTGAAACCCCTCTAGAGAGCTGTGATTGGCTAGCCAGAGTCCTGGTAGGAGCTGCAGAGGTTCCTATAGAGCTCCGGACCCCACGTGACTCTCAGTTAGTGGACGCCATTTTGGCATGCAAAAAAGGTAAACAAACACGGATGTAAACATGAACGGGATCCGCTTGGATTTTACTTCGTCGGAGTTTACTTCACACTTTAAAACTGAAGAAATTGTTTTATATAGTCAGAAATTAAATAGACTAAACATCTCCGACCCTTACCGTGCCCCTGGGATACTTTTTAAAAACACCAGAAGCTGTCGGAGCGGACTTCTTACCGGCACAACACCGGACCTGGCCCTTGGGATTCCCCCGGCCGGAGGAGCTGGGGAGAAGGTCTGAGACTCTCGACTCTACTGCCCGCTCCGACGCCAGAAGCTGTCGGAGCGGGCTTCTTACCGGCACAACACCGGACCTGACCGGGGAACCCCTTGGGATTTACCCGGAGGAGCTGGCTCCGGCGGCTGGGGAGAGGGAAGTCACGCTACTGCCCCCACAACCCGACTCCGGATACGCGGATGAAAATGGATGGATGGATGGACAAATAACAGATTTACACGTAAGTAGTCTCAGTGAGACAGATAATAGCGATCCAAAGTGCTTTTTATGTGTGATCTGACAACTGATCAACCATTGCTTAAAAATGAAATACAGCTTAGCCGGTTAATTGCTGTGATCATAAAACACGTAAACGGCAGCACGCAGAACTCACGAGGCAACGTTTTACGTGATGTTTACTTGTTGCTATGAGTAATAAGACAGAAAAAGCCACGCCAAAATAAGTTTAGGAAGCCCACTAAGAATCGTAATAAAAGCATTTAAAATAAATACCATACACAGTTGAGGAAACGTTGGTTTAGGTATCTGATATGAAGCGGTCGCTGCATAAGTGAAAACCTTTACTCTCGGGATCCCACAGCTTCATTTTAGCCCGGTCACTAGCGCGTTTTATTATAATGATCCAACGTTTGCGGCATTCCGGATCTTGGGGAATCCTGTAGACGGCTCATTCCTTATGTCGTCCGCGTCTGTTCTGCATCCTGGGGCACAACAGGAATCTACCATGTTTCCCGTTTGATTGAGTTTTCTGACAATAACAAATAGTCCAGCTGCCGGCTTCTGCATGCCAAGATGGCGCCGTTTCGATTTGAACTGTTGCATGCCGGGAGAAGTGACGTCAACTCCCGGAGCTCTATGGAGCGTGCCTAGACCAAACTTTGCAAAGCAAGAATTTGGTCTAATTCGCTAGGCTAGAAACGCCATGCAGCCAAGGGTTATTACAATCGCTCTTATTGGGACACAGACAAACGTTTTTTTGTTTCCAAGTCCTGAATGTAGAGCACCACAAAGGACTTAATAAAAAAAAGTGTTCTGAAAGACGCCAGCAGAGGTGGATCAGTAATCTACGACTTAAAACAGGAGCTGAAACGGACGATGCTGGAGTTTACAGCGATCACATTAAACTGTTGCTTAGAAACGGCCATAAAAAAAAACAACTTAACAGTTTTCTACAGTTTTCACGCGTCCTCGCGGCAAATAGCTTTCAGAGTGTTAATGTTTTTAGCAGCTTAGTTTGGTAACTTGGCGTTTATACCTTATTGAAATCAAACAAACAAACCAGAAAGTTGGACCAAAAAGGCATAAAGAGTTAGTTACAAGTAGATCCTAGCACATACTGATCGTTAGCATTAGCGATAGCATTATTATCATGATAATGAATTAAAACTCACTACCAAGCTAAAGCAAGACGATCGTCATTTAAAGCTTCTCCGGATCAATAAAAGGTGAACCAACCTGAAATAAAGCAGCTGTAGGCTTCCAGGCTTGGAAAAGGCTTTCGTTTGGTTTGCAGTGATATGAGGAAGGCAGCGCGAGGTAGTTTGTTGCTGATCGCTTCAGCGCTGGGTAAATCCTCCACAGCGTATGAAAAGCACGACTTTTAAAACTATAGCGGTCGTAACCTAAAAGAAGATGTATTTTTCTGTGATATCGCATCTTCGTTTTCATCCATCGTGTTGTATCTCTGTTTTGTTGCGGATCAAAACACTTCCTGTCCCCCATTTGAGTCTCGTGTGGCTGCAGACGCCGCGTGAGTGAAATACGTAAATGCTGGGTCCCAAACGGGACAACCTGGAGCCTTTTATGATGGTTGGAGTTGAGTTTTTTGTTTCCAACATAAATCAGTTAAAGACTCCGTCATTCAGGCTTCCATGAACCAGGTTTGGGATGTTTGAGTTTATGATTTAGTGTTTTTATCTGTATTATTGAGCTTTCATACTGTTCTTTTGTATCTCTGGGGTTTTTTGTACGTTTGTTTTATATTTTTATTGTGTGGTTTTCATCCTGTGAAGGCTGCTGTCCAGTAACGTTTTCTTTACTGAAATAGAAAAATGAGAGGAATGATCAGAAGTGCGTTTGATTTTGTGACTCGGTCACTGCTCCAAACACAAGTTCTGACAAATGAAACGGTCCTGATAAATAATAACCGCTGCTCTCTCTGCCTGCTGGGAGGAGGGCTGCGGGTGAGCACGGGGAAATCCTCCTGCAGCAACAAATCAACAATCATTGAGTGATGTTTGCAGTCAGTGGAATTCTGTTAGTGCTGAACAGAACATGGCTTCCTGTTCCGTATTCCTGCTTAAACATATTAACGTGGGACATGTGGTGGCTTTACCGTGAAGCTGGAGGTAAAGTCTTTGAAGAGCCTACAGAATGAGAAGAACCTGGCTGCAGGACGCAGAAAGGGACGGCGTCTGGCCAGTTGTCAGACTCTCACCACATGATCCATAAACGGAGTCCAGTGAGGAATGAGACGTTTTTAATTTTAAACAATTCATCCAAAGAATTATATTCAAATTCAAAATTCAAAGATACTTTATTAATCCCAGAGGGAAATTAGAGTTTCAGTACACATGATTCAGAGATCAGACATACATGGGCAAAGACACATGACAAGAATTGGTGACTGTGGTCATTCGCAACCCTGAGTCACGCTACCTGAATAGAGATCAGAGGGTTACATGAGGGTTGGTTCAGGTGGAGGGAAAAAAGGCACTTCAGAGTTACCCTCCCACCAGGAGGGCAGCTTTGCTCTGCAAAAAAAAAAAAAAAAAAACACCTCAACAGATATGCAACAGACTTCAGACAACACAACATAAGTGTCCACTAGGTGGGGTGGTGGGTTGGGACTATCAACACTTCAGTTCCTGCAGCCACGATTAGCAGCGCATGTCACCTCAGTGTGGATGGGGGAGGAGCATTGAGGGTTGGAGGGTTGCAGTGACCCTGGAACGTTTCAGCGACCTTCCCGCGGTCCCGCCCAGGCTGGGAAAGGAGACAGAGTTGAGTTGCCATAGCGACGGCTTATTCCACATATCTTCTGAGGGGGGAGTTTTCGTTGGAGCCTTGCAGGCTCAAGGACGCCAGATTCCAATTAGAAATTGTTTTGGGGCCAGACAGAGATAATTTCCTCTCTGTCTTACAGTTTGTTGGTCCTCAACCTCTCAGAATCCCAATAATGGACATTAATCTATCCCAATCCGTGCTGATTCGTCCACTCTCTCCTTGATGGCATCCATCTTCTGTGCCAATAATGAATCTCGGCCAAAGTTCCAAGCTTACGATTCATCTCAACAATTATGTGAGTCTCTGAATTCATCGCGCGGTGCAATCCATCTCTGAGCTCCGGGATCAGGCCAATATTCCTCGACAGCTCGTTAATTTTCCGGTAAGCCAGGTAGCCTCCAAGGCCGATCAGCAGGAAACCCGACACCAACACCACGAATATCCACACGTCTTCAGAATCCTCTAGAGACAGTTGAGATAAACAGATCAAGTTCCACTGTTTCCAGGAGTCCATGATGTGTCCAACTGGGTCTGTACCAGAGGGGCATCCGGGAGCCCCTTCTCCCGTTCTCAATCTCGTTGAGACCAACTGACGAGATCCATTTTAGTGATTTCAGTTTCCAGAAAAAATGCAGAAGCAGCCGTGCACCCAGCACACACATACAGACAGACAAAGGCCTTGAGGATAAGATATGGAGGAGAGGAGGAAAAAAGCGTCTGCACCCTCCGAGAGCTGGAAGGAAAAAAAATTATATTGTTTGGTGTTTTAGGGTCACTCTTTGTACCGGACGACTTGCTTGTGGTGCTGAAATTGCAAAGGAGGTGTGGTCATAAAGTGTGGGGGTGTGGTTTCTGAGATTTGGGAGATACTGATAATACTACGTTCTCAAGACTGGAGCTGATCTTGAGTGAGCGTGCACACCTTTGGTTTCCACGGGCAGCAAGGAGATTCCACTGAGAGCCATCTCACAAACCCAACCCACAACCTCTATTGTGTGCATGCATGTGTAAGTAAGTGTGTGTGTGTGTGTGTGTGTGTGTGTGTGTGTGTGTGTGTGTGTGTGTGTGTGTGTGTGTGTGTGTGTGTCAGAGCCACTAATGCACACACCTAAGCTCCCCAGACATGACTAGTACTCACAAGTGACGTCTCCTCTCCACCAACACTTTTTAGAATCTCACGTTAAGGCTCCTATCCTCTGATGTCACACCGAAGGCAAACGACATGCACTAATGCAACTGGCTCAGTTTTGTTGTGAAGTTGCAAATGCAGCCCTCCACTGCACCACCCAGGACCAGAAGCCCTGGTTTAGCGTGTTTCTACTACGGTCTGATGTCCAGGTCACTTCTCTTCACACCCTACAGCTGAAGGGCTGCAGCTGTTCAGACGGCAGCTTCCAGAATAGAACAAAGAAAAGTGAAATCAGACCAAACCCCCAAGAATCTTTAGTAATTTCACAGTTCCTCCAAACATGGTGCAAACATAGGAATGGAATATCAGTGGCACACATTCAGCAGTCGATGGTAGGGAGGGATGGGATTACTGCCATAACACTTACACCTTTGATTCCTTCAGGACACCCGAGACTTTGGGTCAGGATGTTCCTTCCTGCAGCTAGACTCCTCTAACAGAAGAGGGCAGTTGTAGCAGCATGACTGCTTTGAGAAGGAGACGAGAAAGCAACAAGGATTCTGAAAAGATCATTGATGCTTCCATCAAACAATGCTACAACGCAGACACTCCTGACGTCTTCAGAGCACAGGAACAGGTCACCTGTCCATCCTAGGGCCTCACTGGGACATGCACAGCCTTTAAAAGATCGGATTCTTACTTTGATTCAAAGTTTCTGACATCTGGCCTCGTCTCCTCTGAAGGAAGCATCATCTGCATTAAGTCCCAGATTCTGGATCCTCTCCAGGCTGCCTCCATCATGTGCTGCCGGCACAAGCAGGGGCCTCAGAGCTGAAAACTTCCCGCTGAACATGTTCAGACAGGAAATCCGAGCACTTCTTCATCTGCTCGGAGGTCCGGCCTTGTTAAGAACCTCTCCCCATTTTGACAGTTGGATTAGATCCTCTAAGGAGCCTCCAGGTCTCCAGACCATGATTACTATGCTTCAGTGTGATTTACGGGTTTATTTTAATGACACATTAAAATGCAATTAGCATCTGTGTCCAGACCAAACTGTCGGCATCCAGCGAAGGAAAAGGGATAATTCCCTTTAACGACCTCTCCAGTGGTCCCCTGGCGCTACGGCCTGCAGTATTTTAGCTCTCAGAAAAAATAAGCTCTGTCTCTTTAAAGCCAGAGGCTTTGCAGCAGAGTGCAGAACGTCTTTAGACCAGAGTACCTTGAGATAGCTTCCTAAAAAGGAAATTAAGTTTGATTTACTTGGCAAACATTCCTGTGCTTGTTTTCATTTCCTGTGTATCACACAAACACCCAGAACCCGTAGATAGGAACTCAGAGGCACCTGCTCTCTCCCACACAGGTGCACAGCCAAAGCCTGATGCAGTTTTTACAGCAGATGAAGAAAAAGGGAAAGAAAATCATCATCCAGACTGACAAGGGTGCAGTTACTAGCCTGGCCGCTGGCTGTGGACCTGCCACTGGATTTAGTCTGCTTGAAAACATTTGAAGTCAACCCTGCCGATGACCTACACCGCTCAGCAAAAGGTAGTGTACTTTGGAAAGTCAGCCTCAGATATGGAGAACGGCAGGAACAGCGGTGAGATCAGCAGCCTGCACCGGCGCATGCCGCGCTGCATGCTGATTGGGCTGCCAGGATTGTATTCTCATAAAACATTGATTGGCTTTACACAGGCCAGCCGACAGATTACCTTCCTCCTCTCTGGTTTTCTGCTGTCGTCTTTCTATCCGTCTTATTAAAACAGATCATTCCAGAACCGAGACGACCTGGAACATTAACAAGAACATTTAAGATCATTTCCAAACACGACCTCTAATTTCATCTGAATACAATGAAAGCCTAAATATGAATGTGCAAAGTAAAAAAATCAATTCAAATTCAAAAATACCTTATTAATCCCAGAGGGAAACTGATTGCTGTAGTAGCTCAGAATAATAATAATAATCAAGTCATCAAAGAGTTATTGTATATTACAATGGCTGTTGGCAGGAAGGATCTCCAGTAGCGGTCAGTGTTGCAGCCAAACTGAAGAAGCCTCTGACTGAAGACACTCTTCCGTTGTCGGACAGTCTTGTGAAGAGAATGCTCAGGGTTGTCCATCATGTTCTTGATTCTCTGGAAAATCCTTCTTTGCATCATCTCCTCCAGCGGTTCCACAGTCGTCCCCAGAACAGAACCAGCCTTTTTTATTAGGCTGTTGAGCCTTTTCAGGTCCCTGCTTCTGATGCTGCTACCCCACCAGACGATGGCTGAAGAGATTACACTCTCAACAACAGACTTGTAGAAGATCTGCAGCATCTTGCTACAAACATTGAAGGACCTAAGCGTCCTCAAGAAGTGCAGTCTGCTGTGTCCCTTCTTGTAAACGGCTTCGCTGTTCTTTCTCCAGTCCAGTCCTGTCCAGGTGAACTCCAAGGTGTTTGTATTCCTCAACCACCTCCACTTCTTCTCCCATGATGGAAACAGTGTTTGACTCCACCCTGTTTCTTCTGAAGTCTAAAATCATCTCCTTTGTTTTGTTCACGTTCAAGGTCAGATGATTGTTTCCACACCATGCCACAAAGCGCTCCACCAGCTCTCTGTACTCAGCTTCCTGTCCATCTCTGATACACCCGACAACTGCAGAGTCATCTGAGTATTTCTGTAGATGACAGGTCTCTGACTTGTACTGGAAGTCTGAGGTGTACAGGGTGAAAAGAAATGGTGAGAGTACAGTGCCCTGTGGTGCTCCAATGTTACTGATGGCCTGGTTTGATGTGCAGTTCTTCAGCCTCACAAACTGTGGTCTGTTTGTAAATGATGTCACGTTGGGAGCGGTGACATCACAACATCATTATTCTAAACCTAAATGAAAGAAACGACACGACAAGCCTGCTTTGATAATTATTACATCTCGGCAGCCTCCATAAGGAAAGCTGATCCCGCTCTGGGGCAGCAGTGGTGCAGGAGTTAAGTGTTTGTACCGTAATCAGAAGGTTGCAGGTTGGAGCCCCGCTCTGTCGCTGCTGTTGTGTCCTTGGGCAAGACACTTAACACACCTTGCCTGCTGGTGGGCAGAGGGGCTGGTGGTGCCTGTATACAGCAGACTCTCCTCCGTCAGTGCGCCCCAGGGCAGCTGTGGCTACAATGCAGCTCATCACCACCAGCGTATGAATGGGTGGATGACTGATTGTGTTGTAAAGTGCCTTGGGGGGTTCCAAGACTAACACAGGCCATTTAAACCCAGACATTCAGCCCTTAACCCTGACACGCACTCTTTAATATGACTGACAGTTGGCTGGAATCGCGGAGCCGTGACCTGAGTCATAATCATATTTAATAGGGTTGTAATCAATAACACAAGATTTACAGAAGAAACGTAATTCTGGTGACTCATTAGCAGCCTGGACCTGTCCACTGCCCTCCTTTCTTTGTTGGAAGCACACCAGTTAGCAGCCACGCGCTCACATCTGTAGTTATTAGTTTACTCAGACCATCACCTGTAGCCCAAGTCTATGTGTGACACGGTCAATCTTACAACAGCGACAACAACAAGAATGTACCGTAGTCACACAACGATTCCACACGTTCACTAAACCGCCGACTTCGAAAGGAAAAAAAACACGTTTAGGAACACAAGTGTGTCTTATTGAAGAAAAGGAAATGAAAACTCAGCCGAAGACATTCTCAACACTCAGTTTGTGATGCATGTACAGCAGTTACAGTTATCTGATCATTGATCATTTAACTGAATTGTTTTATTGATTACTCGGTTTTAAAAGTTGTTCAGTTAGATTACAATTGACCCTCTTAGTTACATTCACCCATGGACGTAATTTTCACATGGGGGGGGGGGGGGGGGAATATCTTTACAGTATGCTCTAATGGGAAACAGGCTTCAACACAGACGGTTGTTTTCCGCTTGGTCCTAGAGCTCAACCAGTGTGTAAAGTAATATTGTTGTTGGATGGTAAAAAGTGCAGGGGTCAAAACTTGACTTTGGAAAAAGTGGGGGGGGGACATGTCTCCCCCCCCCCCCCCCCCCCCCCCCAAATATTACGTCTATGCATTCAGCAGCTTTAGCAGATAATTAAAGCTCATCTTAAACATTTACAAAGAAATCCTTTTCAGGTGAAGCCATCCCAATCGGGTTCGGACCGACTTTCATTTTGAGGCAAACCTAAATGTTCTTGAGACCAGATATCGGGTGCTGGCTGGTTGGTTTGGTCCAAAGTCAGAATAAATCTGTGAGGATTAAAGTAGAAATGAAAAGTAACAATTTAACAAAATAAACGCCGCGTCCAGACCACGACGCGTCCCGGTAGCACAGGTCCTGATGGACACGGTTCGGACAAACAAAAACTTTCAGAGGAGTTCAAGAATAACAGAAAACACTTCCAGTAGAGAATTAGAAACAAAAACATGAAACACACCATGTACAGTAGGAATAAATGATTTAATGACTGTTTTTATTACTAATCTGAGTGAAGAAGCACTGCTGAGGGGGACATGAGGCCCTGTCAGGTTTCACTTTTCCTTCTAACAGCTAAAGCCAATAACACGAGTAGATCCCAGTTGATTAGGTCCAAGTTTTTAGATAATCACCACTCTGTGGTGCATAACATATTGAATTTTTATACATCACAGAACAAAATATTTGTATCTGCAACACTTCAATATTCTGATGCACTGCCACGGTGAAATCGGGCAGACCGCCAGAGGAAGATAACAGCAGAAGAAGTCATTTGTGTTTGGCGATTCTGCAATAATCCAGCCCTGCTGCACCGTTATTACACTATCTGACATTTTGCATCTAATATAGAAGTCAAACAGGGATATGGAGATGAATGGGTTTAAACGGTGTAAATTGATTAGAGAAGGAAACGTGCACGTGTGACAAATGGTTTACCTGTTGGACTCCACAGGGAAAATGAATCATGACCCATTTAAAAAACAAAAGCTTCGCTTTCCACCATTCAGGTGTATCCTTCAGGGAAATATTGGGTGATAAATACAGATGCAAGAACAGAGGCTGTTCATGCCTACTCTGTCACTCCTGATTTCAGGGGGAAACGAGGTGATCTCTGCTAAAAGGAGCCGTGTTTCTTACAAAAAGAGCCTGTGCTTCATCAAAAGTTCAGCTTAATCAGTCGCTTTTCTTATGTTTATTCTTGTCATCTCGATTCTGTTTCTGGAAAACGGGCTAACACACACTGTTCTCTACTCTCTCTCCTCTACTCTCACGCATGCATGTGCTTTTCTTGACCTTGATGGCAGAATGATCCGGCCTAATTTGATCTTTGAACTCTGCAATAAAGGAGGAAGCCGATCGACACAAAATAATCCCAAAGTAACGGCAGCGGTGGGAGGAAGACCGGGACTACTCTTCATCATCAGCAGGGCGAGCAGACAGGGAGGCAGCCATCTTGTCACTGGCAGGTCACATCTGGAAAGAGAAAAAAAAAACAAGGGGGTCAAACCACACACACACACACACACACACACACACACACACACACACACACTGAGTTACGTAAGTCAGTTCTAGTTAAAGCAGATTAACAACAGTAAGGGTTAATCATCTAATGGTGATAAACTAGATATGACCCGACTTTGTTCCTGCTGGAGCTCTGAAGATGTCTGAGGTGAAACCCATGATTGTGTCACGTTACCGCCAGAGGCTGAGCACTTATGAATGACCCCACTACCCCTGCCCTCCCTCACGCCTCCTTCTATTTGTGCTAAAGCGGCTTTTACATTTTTGTTGTTCTCCAGCTGCAAAAATTCATTCGTCACAAAACCAGAAAATATTCAGCCGGTGAACTGAATGAGTGTTTCACACCTTTAATGAGTGTACAAACTATACTAAGTAGACTGTGTCAAGGATGCATGCAGATGCCTCCTCCCAAGGCACCTTAAACGGACTTGTTTACACCTGAAGCTGCTTCATGATTGCACCATCTGCCTGAGTAACACATTTCTGTCACCCATCCCCTGCAGGTCTGCCAGGTCCTTCTGTTGCATCGAGAACATGCAGAGTCACTAAGTATCACCATGGGCATACAGCATTCAGGTGTGAGTCATTAATGAGAGGAATGGGTATTACATGCACGGGTATTTTAGTTTTGTTGCTGTAAGTTTTGTTTTTTAAGATGTTATTTATTTATTTTGTCATTCTCTACTATCGTTTCCTTTTCCAGGTCATAACATTAGACTATCATGACACAGGTGATTTATTTCAGTAATTCCATTCAAAACCTGAAATGTGTATATTAGATTCATTTATTACACACAGACTGATGTATTTCAGATGTTTATTTCTTTAATTTTGCTGCTTATAACTGATTAGCTCCATATCCAGTATATCAGAATATTAGATTATTGTGAAAAGGTTCAATAAGACCGCTGGTGCCACAGTCGAATCAGCTAAAACAACTGCAGAAGCCTTTGAATGGTTTCTCAGTCTAGTTCTAGATGACCATTGACACTTTGCACAAGGAGGGTAAGACTTAAAGGACCATTGCTCAAGAGGCTCTGTGTCCACGCACATTAATAGAGGTGAAGGGAAGAACACGATGCTTCCTGCTACTGACCAACTTTATGGAGATGTCTTCAAAGGCATGATATAGCATGGAGGCATGACAGCTGAGAGGACTGAGCCGTCATGGCTGCCAGTCAACTTCAGGGTTCATTTCAAGATCCTGGTTCTGGTCTATAGGGCCTTACATGGACAAGCACCATCTTACATTGGTGATCTTCTTAGTCCCTACACCCCCAGCAGGTCGCTGAGGTCCAGTGATCAAAGCCTACTGGTTGTGCAGCACCAGGCTAAAGATCAAAGGTGACAGATCATCTGCTGCTGTGGCCCCCAGACTCTGGACCTCTCTCCCCCTGAGCCTGATTTAATTTTCTTATTCCTTTTTTTTCTTCCTTCCATTTTTATTACAATATATTTTTAAAATCATTTTTATTTAACTTTTGTTCCTTGAGATTTTTACCCAGAGAGGCAGTGTATAAAAATATCGTGATTTCTTCTTCTTCTTCACTTTTTCCACTCCCAGAAATTTCCCAGAACTCCTGTAGTGTAAACACGTCTTATAATAAAAGCTCAGAAGGAGTTTACTACGGATCAGTGATGGAAAGTGAAGGATCTACGACCAGTTAGAACCAGGGCAGAAACCAGCTGCTGTCTGAGGTTCTGACCTGAACCCATACCTACGTATGCTGGATTTCTGATACAAAGGTTTTAAATAATTAAACCTAATATTGACAGTTTGATGGAATTTTCAGCTGAAAAGCTTTTGATTGGTTTTGCTCATCCTGGCTGGAACCTTCAGACAAACTCTGATTCCACATTTACGCTGGTTAGTTAGTAAAACCCGTGAAGATAAAGACCACGGTCACCAGAGATGAGACCCATCCTGATTCCACCATGTCTGCCTCTGCTGGTGTTTTACATCCACAGATGACTGAGAAACACGCATTAGGCTCACTCTGTGGGAACTTCTTTGAGCTTATTTCCTCTCAGACATTATTTGCAAGATTTTTTTCCCCGGATGATTACTTTTCACTCATCCACCCTCCATAAATTCTCTGATAATTGATCATTACATTACCCAAAATGCTTTTCATTAGGTTTATATCCTATTGTTTAAAATAATCCTAACACAACTTGCTGCTAAGTGACGCTACAAATTGGAGATCAAGATTACCACAATGACTTTGTTCTTCTCCAAACGTGTCCAGCTTGTTCGAAGAAATCCTGATTCAGGTCGCTTTACAAATGTGAAAAAGTTCTTTAAAACGTTTCCAGGTGTAGCCTCCAGAAATGCTCAGTTTTCCACCTACAGTTGGACCTCTTCAGTATCGGGTTATATGGAGACATGAGTCTTAACTGGAGCCTTTAATCTGCAAGAAAGATACTGTTGCTTGACCAAGGTCTCTCGCCAGCTTCCTCTTAACTAAGACCTAGTCCACACGTAGCCGGGGTTTTTGGAAAACGAATATCCGCCCCTCCAAAAACTTGCATTCACACCACCTCATTTAAAAAAACTCTGTCCACACGTACCCGGATAAATACGTTGTTAAGGACATGCCAGACCTGTAGGCGGCAGTACTTCCCCCGTTCCTAACCTCGTCCTTCGTCTGTGGTCTTCCGCAAGGAGCAGTAATTCCTCTTGCAAAAACAAACAAGCAAAAAGCGCTTGGACCATTGATATAGCGAGCGCAGCTCTGAGGGCATCCATGATGTCGGCTAGTGTAAACACAGGTCGCACACGTGATGTCAGCATTTTTTTGTTGCGGAAAGTGACGTTGCGGACCTTAAAACTCCGGTTTTGTCTGTCCACACGCAGACACCCAAAACGGAGAAAACGCAGATCTTCACTTTGGCCGGAGTTTTTAAAAAGATCCGTTTTCGTGTGAAAAAACTCCATTTTCGTGTGGATGACAGGCCAAAACGTAGAAAAATATCTACGTTTTGGCAGATCCCCGGCTACGTGTCGACAGGGCCTCAGACTGCTTTGCTTCACAGAACAGGAAGCATGAACTTTCATAATTAAATCATATAATGAAATGAACAATATGGTTAAATGAAATGTTTTGATTAATCTGTGCTTAAATTACTGAAGTTGAAATGAACATTATTATTACATTGAAACATTAATAAGGATGAAATGAAACATATGACCCATATATTTAATCAGCGTGCGTGACTGCACAAGACACACTCACCATATCTCCATGATGCAAGTTAAAGTTAACGTCACTGCACATAGATATTTTCTTATCCACAAAATCAGCATCTTCATATCTGAGGGAGGTGTGTATCTGAGGTTTGTTGACAAAACCCATTTTCATGGCAAGTTCTGATTCGTCAGTAAACCAAAATATGGCCGACATCACCTCCTGAGTGATTCAGTTGAGCCTAACTCTGACTGGCCATCGGAGGAAGCCTCTTCTCCCATCGCATCTTTGACAAGCTGTCAAACCTGTTGCACGCTACAGCTGACCGCAAATGGTTCCTCCCGAACAAAGCTGAAGTCCACCTGTTTGCCGTGACCTGGAGACAACTCTGGACTGACCCGGTCATACTGCGGTTTCTCTAAGAACTTCGGTACCGTGGGGTCCACAGACTCCCTGGCATCTTGGATCCAAAAGAGAGCCTCCGATAAGGGTACATAGACATGACAAGACTGCATCTGATGTGGTTTTATAAACCATCACTTGTAGTTTAGAGCAGACCAAATTCACTCCCACTCAGAACTCAGTTTCTCCAGATACGAGGGTTCTGATAGCATCACATTCACACATCATCACCCCTCACATTCCATCCACTTAGATTCATTCATCACATAAAGTGTTTCCTAGTTGTCGTGTTTTTAATTGTTTAGAAAATACATTTCTTACTTTTTATAAACTTGACTGAATTAATAAGAAGTGTCTTACGATCCCTGAATAAACAAAGAATTCTAATTCTTCTGGTAAACATTGAAAGACCAATCAGACTGGATTACCATATTTATATAGAAAATCATATCTTTTGGTCAAATGTAGTGTAGCACATTGAGCTTAAAAAGCACCTAAAATACATGCGTATGCTAACCCTACACAGAGTTGAGAACACAAAGGAAAAGTTGAATGTTTTATTTCCAAGCTTAGTTGTAGCATGCCTCTTCAGGACAACAATACGCTGTTAAGACTCCAGAGCAGAAAAGTAGGGAGGTCTGAACTCTGTAGCGTGAAGCAAAATCCCCACAAACACATCAAATATCCAGGTAGCACAAAGGTGATAAACTCTTACTGGATTGTTAAAGGTTTAGTGTTTTAACACCACACACAAACGCATTTACCATAAATGCATTTGTCCCTGTTTGAAAAATCCCAGAGCAGAGGGCATTCATCTACACGACTCAGGATGTGTCTTATTATTCCTACAGAGGTCTCTGTCCCACCAGTAGGGCTGGGCGGATCGATCTAAAATATCGATAGTATCGATCTAACGTTGGTATTGAGTATTTACTATACCTGCGTGATGATATCGATTCAGTTTCTTCTTGCCTGGCAAGCCATGACGTACTCACCGCCACAGATGTCGGTCAACGAGGCAGTCCACCAAACTCCGTCAAAGAAGATGCAAAACACATCCTTTTCCTGAATAAACGTTAGTACTTCTATCTGACCTTGACTCAAACAAAAGCCAAAGTCATAATAGTCCAAACTTGATGCCAAAGCCGTTTCAAACGAGTGGCTGACCGCCAACTAGTCACGTTTTTTCCCAATAACATCCCGCTTACTTTGGTGTTGCGGTTGGCCCATGGAATCTATATAGCACCATGATTGGACCACTACAGAACAGCAGCCATCTTGATTTGTAGTTTACCTGGCTGATACCTGTGATTGGACCGTTTGGAGCAGCAGCCATGTTTGTTTGCAGGGACATGCCGCCTACCTCGCTAAAAGAGCGCTGCGATTGGCCCAACAAACCAGTAAAGCACTGTGATTGGACCACCACGGATGTCAGTCAACGGGACAGTCCACCTTTACATTAAAAAAAAAAGTAATACAGCGCGTCAGCACGAGACAAGCACGGAACAGCAGAGAGCACTGTTGTGGCTGCGTGATGGCAGACCGAAAAAGGAGCGCCGTTTGTCAGTTTTTTACACAGCTTTATAGATTTCAAATAGAAAAAAAGCTTGAGCTTGTCAACCATTTTAAATAATTTTGAGTTTCCTAATGAAAAGTTTATTTGCCTGAAAATGTTCCCTGTATTTTATAATCATCGTACACATGATTTATTAAAGGAAAAATTACAAAATATTTAAGTAATCTGACCGCCGACTAGTCACGTTTTTTTCAAGATTCTCTTATTGCTGATGTATCATCAATATGAGAATCTTGTCTGAAAACTCAAGTTTTATTGTTCCTATTTATCTTAATAAATCCCACAACTAGCTGTTCTAGACTAGTAGTAAAAAGTATCGGTATTGGTATCGGTATCAGCAATACTAGCACCTGTATTTACTTGGTATGGGATCGATACCAGATTTTGCAGTATCGTACAGGACTATCCACCAGGTTGTTTTAGAGTTGCTTTTTAAACAAAGGTCATGAACAGATCCATGAACGCCAGCTGATGACATCAAAAAGGACAACTATCATAAATAATAACAGCTGTTCTATGTGGCATTCTGATTCTCTAAAAACAGCCAGATTCAAAATTCCTTCTAATCTGAATTCTTCTAATTATTAGGGCTGGAACTTGATAAAAATTTTAATCTAATTAATTACAGGCTTTGTAATTAATTAATCTCAATTAATCGCATTTTAATCGTTCAGGAAAATGTACTCTCAAAGTAAAACTTTTAATTTAAATTATGAGACAGAGAATCAAACATTAGACATGGTTATTACTGTAAACTAAAGCTTTTCATAAAAAATGCATTTTAATTATTCAAATGTCACTGTGTGATATGAAACAAATTTATAATTACAAATAGAAAACACCTACAAAGGGTTCCTGAGCCTTTTAAAAGTCTCTCTGTCTAGTTGAATTACTGAAATAAATTTGACTTTGCACCAGATTCAAATTTTTCCAGTTTCACTTGTTTGTATAATTGGGAGTTTTTATTAGCATTTCTACTCATAATGTAGTAAAAACACATAAATAATAATCCATCAAAATGACAGTAGAACAGGCACAAATATGATCTAGGACTTAAATGTACTAACTTTTAACACCAGAGCAGGCGTGGCGTATTCTGAGAACGATCAGGAACACTAACTGGTTCCAGTTGGATGACTGGAGGATGATGGGAAGATAAAAGATCATGGCGAGGAAATAATGATCTGACGAACAGGTGAGCGGACCGTCCTTACATGGGAAGTCCTGATGTCACGTTAAGAAGGGGATGCTGCAGACCCGCAGATTCACGCCTGCAGCAGCGAATCTGGTGTGATCTCCAGCCTGAACACAACTTCCTCATTCCTCGCTGCCCCGATGCACTTAAGCATCCGCCCCTTAGCTGATGACAGCTTCAACACACCTCACTGCTTAATGATAGTAATGCATGTGATGTTTAGACAGAGACTCGTCTCAGAAACGTATAACTCCCCGACAGAATTGTTTAGAAAATCATCAGAAAAGTTTCAGAGTGTTTCTGTTTTAACTTAAACTTCTGTTTTCAACTTTAAGACACTTTGTTTGTGATTGTTTACAGAGTAGTGAGAACACGGAGCGTTCTCCCAGCGGCAGCCAGGTGCCTCTCGTTTGTCTGACTACTTTCATAAACTACTGTTAGGGCAAATAATTATTCTGTCTGGTGCTTTCAGCGCTGCACAGATGTTACGTAAATGTTAAAAATATAGCTTACCGCAACTTTTGTAAAGTTCCGGTGCCACCGGGCAGCCGCAGCAGAGACGATCTCCGAAAAATGTCCGCGACACGGACTCCGTTGTTGTCTGGAAGTTTTTTTTTCCAAGTTAAGAAAAGAGGCGGGCGTGTTTCCTAAATCCTGCATCAGTCCAAGCAAGGCGACTTCTTTCTGTTTTGATTCCGTTTAGTAGCCATTAGCACTGTGCATTGTTGTTTGCGTCAGTGATATTCAGTCTACGAGGAAGTCGTGCAATGACAAAGGTTCCGCCGTGCTTGAAATGCAAGCTGCGATTAAATGCGTTAATTTTTTTAACGTGTTATTTTTTTTCTAATTAATTAATCGTAATTAACGCGTTAAAGTCCCGGCCCTACTTATTATTAAATGTTTTTGTCCTAAAACAATCAGCGGAAAAAGTGAAACTAACTCAGGGATTTTAAACATCGTGCTCACATCATTTTCAATGATGTTGGTCTCGTTGAGCCTGCCTACAGATCCTAATGAAAGTGGTTCTTCCCTTCAGCCACGCTCACCTGTGCCTGCTAGAAGGTTCCCACTTGTGTCTTGAGAACCTGAGCCCCAGACCATGCCAACCAGATGCAGTGTGCTCCAGTGATATCCAGTAAAATTCACAGACAAATCCCACTCATTCCTTTCTAAAAGACATTATGAAGCATGGACGTATTTTTTTTGGGGGGTGGGGGGGGGGGGTGTCAAGTTTTGACCCCTGCACTTTTTACCATCCAAAAACAATATTACGCTATCTTAAATTGACACTGGTTGAGCTCTAGGACCAAGCAGAAAACAACCGTTTGTGTTGAAGCCTGTTTCCTATTAGAACATACTGTAAAGTCCCCCCCCCAAAAGTGAAAATTACGTCCATGTCATGAAGCCAAATGCAGGGTTCCCACCACCGCCATCTGGGCCGTGTCACATGTGTCGTCATGCACAGTCAGTCCAAAAATGGGGAAAAAAGGTGCAGCTGAGAGTAGGATTGTGAGAGTCGGGGCAAATTATCGACACCCATAAACTGTGAACTGGTGTAGCTACGAGCTAACTGAGCTACCCTGAAGTTAAAATAGAGCTAGGAGCTAACTGGTACCTGGTAAACTACAAGCACAGCCTCAGACCGCAGAGATCAGAGCTGAGTGCTTGGGCTTTGGAAATGAGCTTAAACTTTGCTCCTCTGCAGCGATCAGAGATCCGCGGGAGATTAGCCACAAGCTAGCCCAAAGCTACACAAAGCTTGGTGCCAAAGGGGGTAGCTAAGGACTAGCTGAGCAAATCGGGAGCTAACCCAAAACTAACAGAGGTTTTTTGGCACTTTTAGCCAGAAAATGTGGTTGAGCGACTCAAAAGTGAAGCAGCATCAACTCCAAGAACTGCAAGGTTTTTGCGGTCTCCCTCAGAGAGCTCCACAGGTGACTAGCATGACAGTCTTGCATGGGAGCTGGGTAAATGTGGCGACTGCACGGCTTGGCTACCCTGAGAGACTCTAGAGGCTGGTCCCGGCTGGTAGAGGGAAGAAGCCGGAAACGGTTGCTAGCCTTGGTCAGCTTGAACCAAGCAGTGTTATGTTAAATGCACAGCATTTTCCCCATTCACCCAGGTAAATACAGTGAAAAGTACAGAAATATAATTCTACATACTGATAAAAACAAAGCTGACTTCTTGGATGATTTCTTAGTGCAGTCAAAACCACAGCTTGCCATCTTTGTGCAAACAATTCCATGCAAATCCAAACAGGAACACACAGAGGATACCGCTGGAGTCCAGAGACTGGAAATGACCAAACACCAGTTGACATGCGGCCGAGGCTGAGGTCTTCCTTGGAGCTAGCCAATAGCATTAGCTCTGACACTCACGCTACCTGTCAATCATATCTATCCAGCCATCCATTTTCAGAACCCGCTTTTCCGTGGAGCAATCATATCTAATTATTCAGAATTTCAAGCATTTATTTACACTTAAACGGTTGTAAACTAGATCTGTTAAACCTAAAATGGCTTTTTGATCCAAGCTGTAAACACGTTTATCTCTGCTGGGAAATCGTCATTTTTAACATGCCAGTCCCTAGTGGATGACGGTGGAACTGCAATTTTAGCCACTTCCGTGTTGGCTTCAGAAGAATCATAAAATGGCTGCCCCTTGGTAAAACCAATAAGGTCAATTATTTAATCCGTCATCTTAAATCCTGTTTGCTGAGTCTTGGAAATCCCCTCCCGCCCACTGCCTCCCACTGTGGAGACCATGGACAGCTCCTTCAGAGGCAGACTGAGACATCCCAGATGTAAAGCAGTACACTACTGTAGGTCATTCATCCCCTCTGCAGTAAGAGTGTATAACTCCTCAGTTTTAAGCTGTACTGGCATTATCCTGGTACACAATAACACCAATGCAATATTCGTATGTGCTCAATACTAGTGTGAGGAAATAACAACATTTCCACATAATCCAGTCCTCTTTGACCACTTTCTGATAACCTTTGAGTTTTTTATAACTGAGTTCTTGAGACATGAAAGTAAATTTCATTATAGTCAGTCTCTATCTGACAACGCTGTTGCTTCTTTTAAATCAACTGTTCCATCTTTACTGTCCTCAGCATCTCATAGGAACGTAGCAGAGGGCAATATTTTCAGTTCTAGCCCCTCACAAATTAATGCCTTAGTTCATCATGTTAATTCCTCTTTACGTGTGGCATTAGATGATGTTGCCCCTTTAAAAAAGAAGGTAATTAGGGACAGGAAGTTGGCTCCCTGGTTTAATTCTCATTTACGAGCTTTAAAACAAAACTCTAGGAAATTGGAGAGAACATGGCGCTCTACGCACCATAAGGAGGCCTACCTGTCCTGGAAAAATAGTCTTGTGCTTTATAAAAATAAGCTTCGACAAACTAGAACTGCTTATTTTTCAGCATTAATTGAGGAGAATAAGCATAATCCTACATTTCTTTTCAGTACAGTTGCTAAACTTACACAGAATCGTAGCTCTGAGCCATCTATTCCCTTAGCCCTCAGCAGCAATGACTTCATGGGATTTTTTACAAGTAAAATTAATTCTATTAGAAACAAAATCTTTAGCATCCTCCCTAATGCGATTTCTTCTCCCTCAGGCAGCATCAGAGGTGACTGTAGAACCTCATCTGTGTTTGAACCGTTTTGATCCAGTTGAGCTTTCAGAGTTATCAAAAATATTAGCTTCATCTAAACCTTCAACTTGCATTTTGGATCCAATCCCAACCAAATTATTTAAAGATGCATTTCCTTTGGTTAATGCCCCCATTCTAGATATAATCAATCTATCCTTAGTGAATGGGTATGTGTCATGTTGTGAGGGTGGAGATGGCAGGCCATGTGTGGTGGTGGGTTTCAGGAGGCAGAAGAGCAGGCACGGATAAAAATAAAAATGGATTTAATAGCAACGGGAGCGACAGGACAAAACGAGACATGCACATACAATGATCCGACAAAGGACAGGAGCAAAACAGGTGGTATAAATACACAAGGCTAATTAGGAAAACATGGGCAGGTTAACGAGGGACAGGTGAGAACAATATGGACTAATCAGGGCAGGAGAGAGACACAGTCAGGAGGGCAGGGGCAGATTGTGACAGTATGTACCACAAGATTTTAAGGTTGCTGTAATCAAACCTTCACTTAAGAAGCCTTCTCTGGATCTGGATGACCCAATGAATTATAGACCAATATCTAACCTTCCATTTTTATCCAAAGTCCTGGAGAAAATAGTGGCCATCCAAGTATGTGAGCATTTAAACACTAATGCTCTGTTTGAGGAATTTCAGTCTGGTTTTAGAGAGTATCACAGCACTGAAACTGCATTAGTGAGAGTTACAAATGATATTCTCATGGCCTCAGATAAGAATCTTGTGTCTGTTCTAGTCTTGTTAGATCTCAGTGCTGCCTTTGACACAGTTGATCACAATGTTCTTTTAGAAAGACTTGAACATGTTGTAGGGATCAAAGGAACAGCGTTAGGCTGGTTTAAATCCTACCTGTCTGACAGATTTCATTTTGTAAACGTACATGACAAATCGTCTTCATACTCCAGGGTTACTTGTGGAGTACCACAGGGTTCAGTGCTTGGTACTTGGTGCAGAGGGAGGTGGAGTGTACAGTTGGTAAAGATGGCTCTCCCTTGACCTGCCTCCAACATGCCTCCATCTAAATAGGGTAGACTATCCAGAGTTATCTCTGTAGTTATGCTGCTATAGGCTTAGACTGCTGGAGGATACACTGACCACTTTCCACACTCGACTGCTTTCTTCTACAGTCTGCTCTTTAACTGTATTATTTCCTGCTATTTCAGCTGTTTACTTTATTTTCTCTCTAAGTGTTTTTCTCCCCAGAAGAAGCGACAACGATGTTCTGCTGAGCTGTGGTGGCCTCATGGAGGGGGCCATCGTCTAGCACACTGCTGCTAACCACTTAAACATTCTCTCTCTCCTGATAATAACTTTTACTCTCTTTGACATTGAATGTATGTGTGTGTGTGTGTGTGTGTGTGTGTGTGTGTGTGTGTGTGTGTGTGTGTGTGTGTGTGTGTGTGTGTGTGTGTGTGTGTGTGTGTGTGTGTGTGTGTGCTCTGTCCTCTCCATCCCCAGTGAGTCGTGGAGGATGGCTGCTTACACTGAGCCAGGATTCTCTGGAGGTTTCTTCCTGTTACAAGGGAGTTTTACTCTCCACTGTCGCTGCATGCTTCAGTGACTTGATGCAACCTGCTGGGTTCCTTATATAGGAAACATTTTTACTGATTGGCTTAATGAACTGACCTGTACTGGAATGTTTATTATGTGAAGTGCCTTGAGACGACTCTTGTCGTGATTTGGCGCTTTATAAATAAACTTGAATTGAATTTAATTGAATTACTCGTGCAACACCTGATGTACACGTGTCTGTGTCCCTTGTGCTGCATATTTTTGGAAACACAAGTTGTCTTTTGTTTGTTGTTTTTAGTTGTTGAAGGTTACAGTAATAGTTTACTGCCTGTGTGTGTTTACCTGCATTGTTGTTATCTTCTCTAAGCGTGTGTGTTGCTGTAACAAGTGAACTTCCCCACTGTTGTGTTAAACAGTCCATTCTATTCTATTCTATTCTAAATTAACTGAGTAAAGGCAACAACAAAGAAATATCGTTTTCCATTCTGTTTTAAGATGTAACAATACAATTTTTACACATTTGTTGAACAACCACTTGTGAGAACATCCCATAATCTGAGCTCTGGTTGGGCTCTGAGTCACATGTGAAGATATGAGAGTAAACATTAGTACTTGGACTGTTTTCAAAATCCCAGAAGTAACATTATTTACATTTAGTGAATATGAAATAGAGAAGTGATGAGTTTGAGAGTTGAATCAGTGTTTTCACTAACAGAGTGGCTGGTTTGAACTCCGACCTTGTAAAAACAGTTTTCCTTCAGCGCCCGTTGCTCCTTTTCCTTTTGAACCCGTTTTCACACTTCAGGAAGCCGACGGCTGAGCGAGGCAGAAAGGATTTTCTCTGAGTTGAAGCCGGAGAATCAGACATTGTCTGGTGCTCCTCTGGCTGATCTCCTGACAGCTCTACATCTGGAAGGTGAAAGCTGTGAAGTATTTTCCTCTTGGGGAGCCCATAGAGGCAGTGGCCGAGTGCATGCTCGTTTCAGGTCCACTGACCTCCCAGTGACTCGTCTGTTTCGTAACACACTGGTGATGTTACATCTTCTCTCTGCATCAAGCCCGTATAAAACAAATACAGGAGCAGGATTTTTTTATTCAGCTCAAAAAGATCAGAGGCCGTCTGAAGTTTTAGAAACCAACACGTCGACTTCTGACTGAGTTTAAAACCACCAGACACGAATGAAGAAAGCAGGATGTACCTTCGACACAACGTGTCCCTTTTTTATTCCCATGCTAACTCCACACAAAGGCAGCAGCTGGGATTCAAACCTGCATCCTTCTTGCTGAGAGGCGACGGTGGTACCAGCTGCACCACCATGCGGGCATGCTTCTAGACCCCTGCAGCTCACGCAAAGAAAAGTCTACTTCTGGTGAATATTCGGGGACGTTTAACAGCTCAGCAGGGTTCTGGTTCATCCAGACGCGTGTCTGAGCACCTCGACTGGGACCGGCTTTGATCTTTGCACAAAAACAACAAAAGGTTTAACCAGCTGGAAACATGCCAGAATGAAGAAAGGATGCCACAAGCTCGTCGTTACTTCTATTATTCATCTGGAAGAATAAAGGCTTTGTGTTGAAGTTGAACTGCAACCGGGCTTTAAGGTGTTTGTGTGAACTAGAAGTCAGACGTGTTTAGTCCTGCTGGAAAAGCTGTGCATGACCAACTCAGCAGCTGCATGGCAGCGTCAGCCCAGCGCCACGCCAAAGCAACAGGAACTCAGACACAAAGGTTTCTCTTTCCAGAATCTAATCAGTTTGGAATTTGTTTAATCCCCAGATTCAAAAGGCGAGTCGTAATGTCTTTTCCTTAATCATCGTGTCTCCAGCAGAGTTGAATAGCAACCTCCATTCTTCCCCCAACATCTCCGTCTGTGTGCAGAGCAAAGCCCCTCATTCCCTGTCACATCACTCTGACAACAGTGTAAAATGCACGGGCCCTCTAAGCACAACCTAGCAGTCCCACACAGTGTTAGTTCAGCCCCAACAATAATCCACCTCAGATCCTTCTAATTCTGTTAAAACAACAGATCAGGGCAGCCACGTCTGACGGGAAGATTTCAGCAGCTTATCCTCCACCTTTGCAGCAATAGATGAGATGCATTACTCTCTATTCTGGACTGTTTGATTATGTATGCCTGTTTGTGTATCAAGTCTGCCAGAACTGTGTGTATTCTCACCATAGGAGGTTTGGAAATAACTGGTTAGGAAGTTACTTCAGCGGTGCACTATGTGCTATTAGACAAGTGACTTTATTCTATCATGTTTTACGTATTTTATGTATTTAATAACGTTTAAGGCATTTATTCTATCCAAGAAACCCAAAGCTAGTCTGACTGGAGTGCTTCTGGTGATCTGTATTTAAATAATGACGGGGGGTGTGGCCTAAGGAGACCAGCGCTCTAGAACAAAGTGTGCATGCTTATTACATAGTTTCTTCCATGCTTGCGTTCTTTTTTTAAACACAGAAACAGTTTTGTTTACCTGTTTTGTAGCTACAGTTTCGCCGTCGGCGAAACTGTAGCTACAAAACAGGTAAACAAAACTGTTTCTGTGTTTAAAAAAGAACGAAAGCATGGAATTAGAACCACGACACAGCAAGAACACACCTAAGATACATAGTTTCTTTGTCCTTTGCAAAATAGACCAAAAATGAGATTTAACCAACTGTGACAAAGTCAGAAAATACAATCAGTCCTTCAGACGCAGCACACTCCGGACTAAGATATGAAGGGCAAAATCATGGTGGCCGTCAGAGTCACAAAAATGTGTATATATAGTTATATATCAGGGTGGGAGTCGATACAAATTTAATCTAATTTATTAGAGGATTTCTAATTAATTAACCTTAATTAATCACATTTTAATCAGGAACATTTTCCCTCAAAGCAATTTTTTAAATTAGAAATAATGAGGCAGAGAATCAAACATTAGGTTATTATTACTGTAAACTAAAGCTTTTTAATTGATAAAAAAAATGCACTTTAATTATTCAAATGTCACTGTGTGATATGAAACAAGTCCGAAATCAACTAAAACGTATAAATGCAAATGGAACCAAAGACTTCGTGAGCCTTCATGTTGTCTCTCTGTCTGAATTACTGAAATAAATGGACTTTTCACCAGATTATAATTTTTCCAGATTTAATTTAACAGATTTTAAATTAAGATTAAACAGCTTTTTTCCTTAAATCAGTCAGTCTTAGGGAGAATAAAATTAACGTTTAGATTTTTGAGTGGCCTCAGACAGGTCCATATCGGTTTGTTTCGTCTCTGCTCCAAAAACTTAGCTTTTTAAAAAATGTAAATATGATGTTCACTGTAATGCATCCTGATGTAATAAAATAAATAAATAAATAAATAAATAAATAAATAAATAAATAATTTTGGGTAATAATGTCCCAAAAATATGTTTTATGAATAGACGTTTACACATTTTTCATACAGGCTTGACAATGTTTCATTTTGACTGAGCAGGGGTGTATCTAGAAAGTTTTTTAACGAGGCCAGTTATGATCTTTAGGTGTCCCACCAAAAAAAAGCAGGGGTGTAATACAAAAGGGGCGGTGCCTAGACACCAGAGTCGCAACATGGGGTCAAAGAAAGATGTGCTTCAACATAAATAAATGAAACCCATAAATTAATCAGTTGTTTGTCTCTTCTATCCGTCATTAAAAACGTTATCTACTAAAAGTGATAATGGTTATAATGTGTTGTAGTGAAATATTAAAACTTGAATATTACAATAAAAAAATCTGCAAGTGTTGAAGGTCACAACAACCCACCACTACGTTGTGCCCGGGGCCGGCCCTGTCCCCAGGACCACAAGCTGCGTTAAATGTGGACCCAAGCCTTGAAGTAACGGGCGTTATGAATCGAGTTTTTGTTTCCAGCAGTTTAAGTCAAAATAATTGAGTGTTCAGCGGTTTTCTCACAGTACAACAATTTAAATCTGAATATTGCCGATGTAGTGATAGAACATCACCAGTTTAGTAAATGGATGTGTACTGTTACCCATGTCTTCTAATTACAGGGACTGTTGCAAAACTGATGTAGTCATGTGTGTACCTTGTGTTTCGGGGTGGATTTCATGCAGTGCAGATGTTGCAAGTTCACAAGCTCCAGTCAAGAGACTCTTTTGAAACATGTCCGCCTTCATCACGGACAAGGTGCACACCGGCCTTGTGACGTGCTTGTGGGAAAAGAGGGAGGAAGATGTGGCAGTGTGAGCGTCCTGTCACAGTGTCCCGATTGATCATGCGCCCTGGCTGCTTGGCCAAGGGGATGTCTCTTTGGCTGACTGGTAAGCACGAGTGACTCTCACCCGGGAGTCTGGGGATCAAATCCCGCCCGGGCCCTCGTTTCTCCACCTTGCCACATTTGGCATTGTCGGCAGGATCCGTGTAGTACGGTGAAGTAGGTCCACGGATGGGAAGTTTGTGGCACCCTGCATGGGAGCATGAGGACGTGCTTGTGGAAAAAGAGGGAAGAAGATGTGGCAGTGTGAACATCCTGTCACAGTGTCCCGATTAATCATGCGCATCACACCGAGAATGGAATAGAATAGAATAGAATAGAATAGAATAGAACAGACTTAATTGATCCCACAGTGGGGAAATCCACTTGGGAGAATGATTTGGAGACAAAGGTGCACGTATACATACACATAAGCGGTAGTCTAGTTTTGTAAACTTCAGCCACTAAAAATCACAACTGATAAAGAAAACTTGGATTCCAGAACTATGTATCACGCTGTAAGGGACACAGGCATGCTCTGTAAATCTGGTATTGCAGGAGTATTGAACACATACTGAGTATTGCATTGGTGGTATTGTGTACCAGGATAACTCCAGTACCAGTTAAACTGAGGAGGTCTACACTCCTACTGCAGAGGGGATGAATGACCTCCGGTAGCGTTCTGTTTTACATCTGGGATGTCTCAGTCTGCCTCTGAAGGAGCTGTCCATGGTCCCCACAGTGGAAGGCATCTTCCCCAGCATCCTCCTTTCACACGTCTCCTCATCTGACTGACTGGTACAGCTGTGATATATTTTTATTATTGAATAACCTTTGAGCCACGAGCTTCACGTTTCATAAGAGCGTGTGTAATTTCTCATAATAATAAGCAATCATCATTTGAGTGGGTAATCTTCTAGACTGTGGAGAGAGCTGGGTGATCACCTGCAGTTTGCTCTGGATGTCTGCAGGCGGTGATTCAGGAGCTCTGTGAAGACAAGCAGCACTAAGAGGAACATCACTGGAGCTACATTAGCACCACTGTTATTACCCGGCTTCAAAGCCCTCACTCTCTTCCCCAGACATCCAGGAATCACATTAAGGTCGTGGAAAGTTGTTTTATTGCTTTTAGCTTTTCAATTAGTTTGGATAATTTGTGTCCACCTCCTTTAGATTAGATTTTAAATGAGAAACATGATGTGCCATTAATTATCACACTTCTTATTTATGGACAAAGCACTTTACGGGAGTAAAAACCAAATAAAGGATGAGCCAAGAGATGGAGGGAAGAGGGAAAATGGAAAGGGGATGAGCTGCAGTCAGGATGGCGGACAGGCTGAGGTATTAGGTCAGCAGAGCGGTGACAGTGATGGCTCTCCACAAAGAGCTCTGCCACGCCTGCAGAGTTCGTCAGACCAGCTGACACCCCGACTTCCCCCAGGTCCAGCTGAGATGTGTGCGCCTGCATGTGGGGGTCTTATCTGAGATGATGCTGGTGAGCTACAGAAGATGTCTGCTGCTCTGTGCAAACCTCCAGCTGCCTCTATCCCACCAGGACAACAATACAAACACTCGACGTTCAGTTAGCTCCAGAACTGGGTCACTCTGCAGCTCCCACGCTGCTGCATAGCTGCAGGCTGCTGCAGCAGGAGAAGGTTGGGAGAGCAGCGGCTCTAAGGTGATTGAACACGTCCATGGATGAGATGTGTGGTCTTAAAGGGACACAGCCTCTCCGCTCAACCTCTTCTTCTGCACATCTGGGAGTTCAGGGCCAGAAACACCGATTCTGAAGGAGATCACCACTACACTATGAAGTGGAAAGGTGTGTGTGTGTGTGTGTGTGTGTGTGTGTGTGTGTGTGTGTGTGTGTGTGTGTGCATCTGTGTGTGTGTGTGTGTGTGTGTGTGTGTGTATCTCTCTCTGTGTGTATGTGTGTGTATCTCTCTCTGTGTGCGTGTGTGCGTGTGTGTGTGTGTGTGTGTGTGTGTGCATCTGTGTGTATGTGTGTGTGTGTGTATCTTTCTTTGTGTGTATGTGTGTGTATCTCTCTCTGTGTGCATGTGTGCGTGTGTGTGTGTGTGTGTATCTCTGTGTGTGTGTGTGTCTTTCTGTGTGTGTGTGTGTGTGTCTTTCTGTGTGTGTGTGTGTGTGTGTGTGTGTGTGTGTGTGTGTATCTCTCTCTGTGTGCGTGTGTGCGTGTGTGTGTATCTGTGTGTGTGTGTGCGTGTGTGTATCTCTGTGTGTATGTGTGTGTGTGTGTGTGTGTGTGTGTATCTCTCTCTGTGTGTATGTGTGCGTGTGTGTATCTCTGTGTGTGTGTGCGTGTGTGTATCTCTGTGTGTGTGTGTGTGCGTGTGTGTATCTCTGTGTGTGTGTGTGTGTGT
>NC_091743.1:91356457-91386457 GCF_043380555.1 Nothobranchius furzeri
CTAGTGTTGTGTTAGGGTTAGGGTTACAGAGGTTTTGCGTGACTTTTTTCTCAGACAGGGAAACGTTGTTGAGTTGGTTCGTGTGTAGATTTACCATCTGACCACAAACACACACTGTAGCACCAGCACGGGTATATCTGCGATTCTTTTTATCGCCACATGTGGGGCAAAAAGTTAAAATGCACTAAAATACTTGCCTGGAAATTACGTCTGCTTCATCCAAAGAAGAAGAAGACGATCTTTTAGGAGCCGCATCTGAAGATAAAACTCACGAGGCGCTTCACAAAAACAAAAACTACAAATTTAAGTATAAAAAGAATTCTTAAATGATTACAAACATGGTTAAAAGGAGAAAAGAACAAAAAAGTAAGGGAGAGAGAAAATGAATAGGAAATAGGGAAATCAATGGATCCCAGGAAAGGTGGAATGGGAACAGAATCACCTCGAGAGGGTCGTGAAGAAGGTCACCCAAACGCCTCAACAGGTGAGTTTAAAGGAGACCACTGAGTCCACTGATCTCAGGCTCAGGGGGAGAGAGGTCCAGAGTCTGGGGGCCACAGCAGCAGATGATCTGTCACCTTTGACCTTTAGCCTGGTGCTGCACAACCAGTAGGCTTTGGTCACTGGACCTCAGGGACCTGCTGGGGGTGTAGGGACTAAGAAGATCACCAATGTAAGATGGTGCTTGTCCATGTAAGGCCCTATAGACCAGAACCAGGATCTTGAAATGAGCCCTGAAGGTGACTGGCAGCCAGTGAAGCTGGAGGAGAAGCGGGGTGATGTGGGTGTGTTTGGAGGACTTGGTCAGAAGCCAAGCACAGGCGTTCTGAACCACCTGTAGACGGTTCAGGGAGGTTCTGCTCAGACACGTGAAAAGAGAGTTACAGTAGTCTAAGCGTGAGGAGATGAAGGTGTGGAGAACTGTCTCAAGTTCAGAGCGGGACAGAATGGGACTCAGCTTAGCAACGTTCCTGAGATGGAAGAAGGAAGAGCCAACAAGAGAACTGACATGAGAATCCAGGGTGAGAGCTGGGTCAAAGGTCACACCAAGATTCCTGACAGAAGGTTTGGTGTGGGAAGCAAGCTGACCAAGAGAGTCTCTGACTTTGGGAACCAGCTTGTCTGGGGCACAGATGAGGATCTCAGTCTTATCTTCATTCAGCTGAAGAAAGCTCCCACCATCCAGGTGTTGATAGAGTCTAAGCAGGTGTGTAACAGCTGCAGCTTAGACATCTCATGGGGCTTAAAGGAGCTTTCCGCAGTTTTCAACTTTCAGAAATTATGTATGATTTTTCATAAATCCGTAAAAGTGATTGTCTCATCATGTACTGTGATCAAATGTAAGAAATACGTCTATTTTGTTGGCTCAGCACACCCCCTGCCCCGCAGAGCTCCGTGCAATAGGAAACTGAGTGCCAACCAGAACTAACCAGTTGTGTTAGACTACCGCTTACTTGCTTAAATTTTAAGGAATACCTCGGCTGATGCAGAGCTTGTTAGATAAAAACTGACATTAACATTATTGAACTAATATTAATGTCTTGACTGTTAAACATCTGGTGTCTTACTAAACGTAGCTTCATCCTGATGAGAGTGAACTGAGACCCGTGCTTGGTGTGTATTCATTTCCTCTCCACTTTGCAAAGTCTAAACTGATTGTTTATGATTGGTATTGGTGTTGATCGATTGATTACCATAACCCCCTGTGCTTTAAACTTTCCCTAAGGTAATCTTGGATTGATAAAATTACCCAACAGAGCTGATGAACTTTTCATGGACAAGTAAGTCTCTGAAATATAAATATAGGAGAACAAAACATGACATGAGAATAATTCTCGTAAAACAACATGTTTTAGCTGTTTGTCGGCTACAGAAGCACATTTAAAAACAGAAACGTGAAGTCGCCATCTTAAAAAAATTGAAGGAGTGTGATATGCTTGTCAGCCACTAGATGGTGCCATCGGATAAGAGAAATACTCCGGGAAGAAGCTTTAAAGGAGATGTACAGTTGGATGTCATCTGCATAAAGATGGTAGGAGATTCCTTTGAAGGAGCTCAGGATGTGCTGAAGATGAAGCAGATAGAGGAGGAAGAGTAGAGGCCCCAGCACAGAACCTTGTGGGACACCATGGGTAAGGGAGGTGGTGGAGGACCTAAACTTGGAGACGGCCACAGAGAAGGAGCGCTCAGAGAGATAAGAGGAGAACCACTCCAGAGCAGATCCTGATAGGCCTACCCAGTCTCTCAGCCTCTCCAGTAGCAGGTGATGGTCAACAGTGCCAAAGGCTGCAGTCAGGTCCAGCAGGACCAGAACAGAACAGTCCCCTGCATCACTGTGGGTCAGAAGGTCATTGGAGACACTAAGAAGAGCTGTTTCAGTAGAATGAGCTCTACGAAAACCTGACTGGAAGCTATCATAGATGTTATGTTCATCAAGAGCAGCTGTGAGTTGTTTAGCCACAACCTTTTCCTTTTTTTTTACCGTGTCCTGTCTGGCTGTGAAGCAAACAGAATTGATGTCTGAATGCTGGTGACAAGCCTTACAGATTTACTCTCAGGTGGAACATCAAAGCGTCTGCTTTTAATGTCACGCCTGATACTTAAAACTTTATTGTTATTGTTTTTGAATGCTTTGTAATTCCGACCAGACACGGAGTCAGAGGTGAAAGAGAATGATGAACAAGAGTCTGCTTCTAGACCTGCAGAAAAGGGACACACAACAATACATCAGGAGCAAGCTATCACTGCATCAACCTGATGAGGAAATATAAAATCAACATTGTTTTACTGAACAATCATGATAATGAACCACAGTGCATTTAGTGCCAACCACAGACTTAAGACCTGTGTTGAACGTGCCCAAGTCCATACTTATGAGAGCACCTGTGTGTGTACACGCGCTTGTTTATGTAAGGTTTCTCTATAGGAGCGTCCAACAGAGAGTGTGAGGGACCACAGATCTGCCCCCCAAAGATGTGTAGGAGATGGAAGGAGCTCCAAGTCCCAGAGATCCAGGAGCTGTCCCAGAGCGCAGGGACCCCCAGGGAGACTGCGACCAGAAAAGCCCCTGCCCCCCTCGAGAGGCGCAGAGGATCGCCCCAGGAGACCACAACCGGCAGCTAGCAGAGTCCCGGGAGATATCAGTGGCAAGCCCACAGGCCCGCCTGCAGCCTCCCTCCCCCCAGCTGGCCGAGTCCAGAACCCAGTGACCCGGGACCCAGATCCCACCAGGCAGCCACCGGGATTGATCAGGCAGACTCCAAAAATCTTAAACCCCCTGACCCGGGAGCCACAAACACTTAGGCAGACCAAGACACAACACTCCACACAGGTGTGGCACGGGGAGGGGAGACGAAGATGTATAGTCCCAGGAGAGGGGAGGTCCCGGGACCTTTTCCAAGATCTTGGAGATGAACGGAAGTTTAGAGATGGGTCTGAAGCTGCTATGGAGAGAGGGGTCGAGACTCGGTTTTTTAAGAAGCGGGTGGATTACAGCGTTCTTAAAGTAAGCAGGGACCTGACCAGAAACCAGAGAAGCATTAATTATAGAGAGCACGCTGGGACCGATGGACTGAAAAGCACTTTTAAACAAAGATGAGGGTAAGATGTGGAGGGGGCATGCAGAGGTCTTCATAGAGTTAACTAGTTTGGTTAACTCAGGCAAAGAAACAGGAGCAAAGCTATCTAGGATGATGGGCCTGGTTGGAGTCGGGAGAGGCGGCGATAAGGCTGAAGGAGAGATGCTAGATCTAACCTTACTGACTTTGTCCACAAAGAAAGACAGAAAGTTCTCACAGTCTACAACAGAGTGGATGGAGGCTGTAGGAGAGGCAGGAGAGACGATGCTGCTGATGGTGTTAAACAGCACCTTGGGGTTCCCTTTGCTCTGGGACACCAGGCTGGAGAAATAGGAAACCCTAGCATCTCTGACTGCAGAGTTAAAGGATGTCAGAAGATCCTTTAGATGCAGCAGATGGACGTGGAGATGGGTTTTCTTCCACAAACGCTCAATTTTTCTGCATTGGCGCTTCAGGCTGCGAAGGCTGTCATTAAACCAGGGAGTAGGGTTCACTGCAGGAACTCATCTGGTTCTGACAGGACAGATGTTGTCCAGAATGGAGAGGCAGTGACCTCCTCTCTTTTCTGTGAGTCCTGACTTTACAATGTCAGCGAAAATACCAACTTCATTATAATAAATGTATGCATTTATTCGTGGTAAAACGCCACAGTTAATGATTGATACGAGAGCACCATTGGAATTGTGCTTTGACTTTACTTTGGTAGCCAGTTAGATTAAGGTTAGTGCTTTGTAATTTAATCATCTGTATGTAAAAGACCCTAGCAAACACTAATCTGACTGAAACCAACACGAAGCTGCAGCTCAGAGTGTCAGCAGCAGTGTCATCACCAACACATCTGGGTTCACTCTGGTCCCTCACAGATCACATCTGGAGATGAATTCCTGCGTACCTTTATCTCTGACCCAAATCATTACTCAGCACAAGATGATCCCGTCTGGATCTGTGGGACCAGCAGGATGCTGAATGAACACTGAATGGAAAAGTCAGCCGTCTGCTGCTCAATGATCATTCATACAGGAAGTATATGAAAACTCCCCCGGGGGGGGGGGGGGGGGGGGGGAGACACGTGGGCTCCTTACAAAACACCTGCCTCCTCAGTGTTGGAGCTTGTACACACACACACATCTGTTTTTCTATCTTAGTGAGGACCCTCCATTAACTCCCATTCATTTGTGTGGCTGTATTATGCTTAACCCTAACCACACACACACACACACACACACACACACACACACACACACACACACACACACGCACACGCACACACACACAAGCTGGAGTTCATCAGAACTTCTGACCACGTGTGTCTGAGACCTCTTGGTATTTAGATGCAGAAACTTGAACATCCTGTGGTAAATTCTGGTTGCTGCGACCACTTTAAACAACTCCGGAGCTTTTGGCCGCCCGTCGTCAAATTACAATAGTGGGTGCTGCAGTGTTAGCTGTCAGGAGACAGGACACCCCCACCCTCACTGATGGTAAACAGTAGTTACGTCCCTCCTTCCTTTGTTTTAGGAGAAAAACCGACAGTCCAGCAGCCAGCTGGATATGAAGCATGTTACATATAACCTTCCTTCCTAAGCGACTAGTTTGTGGGGTTTACTTTATTATTTGGAAGGATACCAACTTTTATATCTATATGTATGATTGCCTGAACCCAACAACAACAACAATGATGATAATAATAATATCATCATGGCCCCCCAGACTCTGGACCTCTCTCCCCCTGAGCCTGAGATCAGAGGACTCAGTGGTCTCCTTTAAAAAGCAGCTGAAGACTCACTTGTTCAGGCTTTGGTGTGACCTTCATCACCTCTCTCTCCTCATTCCACTGGTTTCCCTCTTTCCTATTTATTTATTTTCTCCCTTCCTTTCCTACATTTTTAAATCACAATTTTTATTTTTTTCTCATTTTAAACATATTTTTAAACATTTATTGAAATCTTTTTTATACTTTAATTTGTTTTGTTTTTGTGAAGCACCTCCTGATTTTTATCTTGAGAGGCACAACAGAAAATATTGTTTTCTTTCTTTCTTTAATACTAATAATATTAACAACAACAATAATAATGATAATAATAAATGTTATTGTTTTTACTGCCAATGTTTTGAGGCAGAAATTTAGTTTGATGAACATTTTATTTTTAAAAAAACTACGTTTTTGAACATTTTGTACTTTCCAATCCAATCCAATGTTATTTATAGAGCGCATTCACAAGGCATTACAACCAAACAAGGCGCTGTACACTAAAAATGTTAGTTAATTAAACAGGTAAAAAAAAAGTTTATACAAACATGTCGAACACAGATAAAAGATAAAAAGGAAATACAACAAAATTCCCAAAACAAACAGCAAAAATAAATAAAACACAGGGAGAATAAAAAATTAGAAAAATAAATAAAAGAAAAATCAAGTGCAGACATTTCTTATATTAATCAAAATCCAGAAGATCGTAAATTAAAACCCAGTTTTCCTGAATACCGTGCATGCCAAAAACAGGAATGTGCAAGTGCAATGGTGCTAGTACTAGTATAATTCTCCTTGGTGCTGCTAGTAGTACTATAGTAGTACTAGTTTTCATCGTTGAGCTCTGATTCAGAAAAATGAAGCTCATTCTCGCCTCGTCTCCACTTCTCCTCTCAGGTTGTGAAAAGTGCCTCGTGTCATCGCGGTCCCGCCGCGAGCACCGGGGAGGAGCACCGGGAGGATCTGTGGGGAGGGGGGAGGGATTTGAGCTAACGGGTCTGCGGTCCCATTCTCGAAGCTCCGCTGCGCCAATTCCGCGGCGCACACGCGCGCCTCCCCCCTACTGTAACGCAAGGCAGCGCGCGCCTACGATGTTGTGAATGAGGGAATGAGGTGACGTCAGCGGCCGAATGTCAACAATGTAGCGACTGAGAGTAGGCGTTCCAGTCGAGTGTAACAAACAACGGAGACGGAGCGGCACGCCGCGCGGGAGCACGGCGCACACTCACACACATCCACACGCGCGCGCTCGCGCACGTTCATGACACACGCTGTTTTGTATTTTTATACCGTTAAAAGCGAGAAGAATAATCCGGGACGTGATTGGTCTGTATGCGCCGAGAGGCTCCGAGGAGACGGCGGAGCGGGTCATCATGTGAAAGAAGTTCTGTTGGACCGACGGGCTGGAACACACGAACCAGAAAGCAGAAGGTAAGCAGCCTGCGCGGCCACTGCCCACACCGGGACCCGCCTGGGTCCGCCGTGTCCCAGTTTTACTGTCAAACTGGAGCAGAACCGCGGCTGGACCGAACCACCAGGTCCCCGCTGGTTCTGGAAGGAGTCAGATAGAGAGAGAAGCACGAGTGAGAAACCGCACGCTTGGTGCGAATATTACTATATTACTGAGTGTGTGTGCGCGCGCGCGTGGGTGTGTAGGGGTGTGAACGCGGGTTCAGGAGTGAAACACAACTCCACCACATCCTGTTGTGCTTTGAGTCAACGCGGCGCGCGCTGCCTTTTCCTCAGTTTGTTCAGGTTTCGGTGCTGCAGGAATCCCGAACAGCGCGGTCTTTAAACGCATCACTCGGTCTTTAAACGCATCACTCAGGCATTAACCACAGTCTGTTTTGTTCAGACTGCACCATTCTCCTCTTTGTTTTGGCTTCATGTTCTACTCTGGGTGGGAGCACACACACACACACACACACACACACACACACACGGCTCCATATTTGCTGCGTAAGCTGGGTTGGTTCCGATGGTCCAGGTCGGTTCCGTCACAGATCCGTACGTGAGCGTCGGTGTAAATCAGCTGCGAGTCAAACAGCGGCGTCATGTGAGTGATGCTGCAGTGAGGCTTAGTCACCCCCACCCCCACCCCAAGGTGGACGGTGTGTGTGTGTGTGTGTGTGTGTGTGTGTGTGTGTGTGTGTGTGTGTGCGTGTGCGTGTGCGTGTGCGTGTGTGTGTGTGTGTGTGTGTGTGTGTGTGTGTGTGTGTGCGTGTGTGTGTGTGGCAGTGCAGATTTTGATTTATTCAGGATGAATGATGTTCCCTCCGCTCAGACTAATTGTAGCTGCTGCCGTCTTTGTTCACTACATCACAGAATGAGGAGCTGCGTGCACGCTCGCGCGTGAGAGATGCCATGCTAATGACGTGAAGGCAGCATTCTGCTATCTGATCTTCCTCTCATCTGAGATGATGAAGAGGAGTGATGCTGCAGTGAGGCAGCAGTCTGAGGAGCGGTGACACCCTCAGCATCCCGCAGCATCCTTTGTCTCCCACAATGCTGATGCAACGGAAGGGGGGGGGGGGGGGTAAGGGGGCCCGCACCCCCCACCCCCGCGGTCCCGGTCCTCCCCCCGGAGCCTGATGAGGACGTTTCTAATCGTTGTTGTTTAAAAAGATAGCTGACGTAAACATCACATCTTCACTGACTCCGCACGGCTTCACAGCACGTGCGTGGAGGCTGCAGACATGCGCAGTGTCACCCACGGAGCCCTTTGTTCTGCACGCGCTCCCGTTCCGAGCATCTCTCCTGTTTATTGTGAGGAATCAGGGTTTTGGGGGAGGGGTCGGATGGAGCCGCAGTGACTCAGGCTTTAACCCGCAGCTCCACGGGAGCATGGCCTGGATCGTTGTTCTGATAACAACAATTATTATTATTATTATTATTATTATTATTATTATTATTATTATTATTATTATTATTATTATCAGAAGCTTTGGTGGCCCGCTGTAGTCACGAGGTTCTGGTCCTATTGGGCTCTAGGATGGAGATAAAAGCACCATGCACCACTGCTACGTAGGTTATTACATCCTTGCATTTTCTAAGTTCTGAATAGCTGTCCACTGTGACCTCTGGGGTTAAAGGTCATAGGTAAAATCCTGTGAATGGAAAAGAAAATCTGCAAATGACCTGTTCATGAAACATCCTCTAAAAGGTTATTGTAGAATCAAACAAGGTGCATCAGACTTTAGTCGGACACAAAGGAGCGTGTTGCAGAGGTGTTGCATCACGGTTTCTGATTGGTTCTTCTGCCTCCGTGGCTGCAGGAGCTGGAGCTTCAGCACCAAACGGGGGAAAATGAGAAGAATCTTTCTGAACATTCCCTTCACACCTATGGATTTTTATGTTTCTGTGGTGTTTTGTGTGATGATGGAGGTGAGAGCCAACATGTAACGGATGTGTGTGGACGCTGGGTCAGAGGGGAGATGAGTGGAAGTCATCAGTCCTACGGCCGACAGGCGGAGTTTCCTACAAACGCACACGAGTGAGACAGAATCACTAATCATTCATTAATAGAGGATCAGTGCTTATGGATGAAAGACTGACCAGCAAGAGATGATCTCACAGCATCCCTGGAGGGGGTTTAAAACTGTCATGTTCCTGTTTTAAATCCTTTTCTTGAGCCAGGATGTGCTAAAATGACCCTTTACAGGGTTAACCAAACACCACTCGGCCCTCGTGGCCGGAATACCACGCTGGCAACTTCAGAGTGTCCGGACTGCTCGCAGATATTGGGAAAGTAGGATGTCCAAGGAAGATCCCAACTTTCTCACCTCTGATTGGCCATCTCATTTAGCAGCAAACCGTCTTCCCTCGCTAAGTGTAGCCTGCGCTGCCACCAACAGAACAGCTGTTTAGGGGAGTTTATGATCAAAATGACAACTTAGCGCTACGATAACTAGTCTGTCCTGTTAGGTTTGCTTGAGAGCTAACACACAAAGTCAGCCTAACAGTGTGATGAATGCAGCGAGACTCATTACAAGTTCACATTTGACGTTTTTCAGGTTCTTTTCTAAACTGGATGGTTTGTTGCAGAGCGGGACAGAATGGTTGTTGTAGCACCAAGCTCACGTTTTCTCCACACAACTCCCCAAATGGCTGCAGACATGCAAACAAGGAGGACAGCCTGCACTTAGCAGGGGAGGTGGTTTGAAATAGCCAATCATCGGAGAGCCCTTCCAGCCAATCAGAGGCAACAAAGGTGAGACCTTCCTTGGAAATCCTACCTTTCTAATACTCGCGGACGACTGCCCAAAGTCTCGTGTCTTACGTGAAGCATTAACACTTTACGCTACTCCATGTTTACACCTGTGCAGGGGCGGCGTTAGGCCCGGCTACTTGGGCTGAAGCCCCGGATCTTCTTCAGTCCTAAATCCGCCCCTGCACCTGTGAACAGACGAGCTGTTAGCGATCATGGTATCGTGTTTATTGTTGTGGAGCCTCAGAGGAAACTAAGAAGACATGCATCTGCTGGAACTGAAAAGATTAATAGAGCATCCGACCACAGCAGGAGTCATACTAGAGTCAACATCGGGACTTTTCGGAGACAAAGGATTCAAACTGGGTGCAGACGTGACAATCGTCCTATTGTTCTTATTAACACAGCTTTATAGAGCAATGCCTAAATCAACCTTCTTATGCTGATGACCTGCAGACGTATCTAATAGTGCCGTAGACATGTGGGCTCGTTAGTTTGGTATTTTTGTGCATCTCATTTAAATTTTCAGCCAAAAACTGTATCATGGCCTTCAGATTTGTGGCTGTTTATCAGTGGGTGACCTCTGACCTTTACATATTATACATATTTTATTGTGACAATGATCTATTGAAATAATTTAAATAGAGAACCATCAGTGTGATTATCTGAAAAAATCAGAAAATGAGGATTAGACGGTCCCTGTGCTCGGAAAATAAACCTCCAGAATTTACCAGGAGATTATTAGAGATCACTTCACATTCGGCCGCGGCTGGGATGAGGATCAGCACCTCCAAATCTGAGACCATGGTTCTCGACCGGAAAAGGGTGGCTTGCCACCTCCGGGTCGGGGGAGAGGTCCTACCTCAAGTGGAGGAGTTTAAGTATCTCGGGGTCTTGTTCACGAGTGATGGTAGGAGGGATCGGGAGATCGACAGGCGGATTGGTTCGGCGTCTGCAGTGATGCGGACGCTGAGCCGATCTGTCGTGGTGAAGAGGGAGCTGAGCCAGAAAGCCAGGCTCTCGATTTACCGGTCGATCTACGTCCCAATCCTCACCTATGGTCATGAGCTTTGGGTAATGACCGAAAGAACGAGATCGCGGATACAAGCGGCCGAAATGAGTTTCCTCCGTAGGGTGGCCGGGCTCAGCCTTAGAGATAGGGTGAGGAGCTCGGACATTCGGGAGGGACTCGGAGTAGAACCGCTGCTCCTCCGGATCGAAAGGAGCCAGTTGAGGTGGTTTGGGCATCTGGTCAGGATGCCTCCTGGACGCCTCCCCGGGGAGGTGTTTCGGGCATGTCCTGCCGGCAGAAGGCCCCCGGGTCGACCCAGGACACGTTGGAGAGGTTACATCTCCAATCTGGCCCGGGAACGCCTTGGGGTCCTGCCGGAGGAGCTGGTGGACAAGGCCGGGGAGAGGACGGTCTGGAGCTCCCTAGTTGGGATGCTGCCCCCGCGACCCGGACCCGGATAAGCGGAGGAAGACGAGACGAGACGAGACGAGATTATTAGAGATCATCACGTAATTATTATTAATTATTATGAAACATCAGAATACATATGATAATAAATGCTGTAAGGTTCATGAGGGTTATCGTGAGTGATGCTACAGTTCCTTTAAGGTGCTGAAGAAGAGAGAAGCTGAACGTTGGAGATGCAGGTTTATCTCAGCTGTTTGTTAAATCGCTGCTGAGGACAAACGGTCATCCTGTCTGGTGTTTTAGTTCAGCACAAGTATCACAATAAAAGAAATGACCTTAAATGACCTCACCTTTGTAATACGGCTGCTTCTGGTGCGCCGGGTGCAGATCTATTAGAAGTAGAAGCGCTCCTGCAGGCCGCTGCTGCAGAGACCAGAGACGATCTCTGATGGATGATAGAAAATAACGTTTGCTCGTTCTCCTGAGTGGTGAGTCAGCTGTGTGTGTGTGCTCGTGTTCACGTGAGTGTGCTTGTTAACGACTCGCTTTTCTGACTGAGAGACTCCGAGAGCACGTGGGGGGTTTTGGCGGGTGTTCGCAAACACTGCCTCAGTGCCGCTCGTTCGGTCTGCCAGGCGATGCCGCCTTTAGACGAATTTTTCTAACAGGAAGTGTGGGTGAAGTAAGACTCCACCCAGGGTGTGATTCTCCCTTTAACATCTTTTGTTTGTGCGTGTTTTTACTTTCCTCAGGTTTGTAATTATTTCTAAATATGTGTGTCGGATGGTAGTGATCCCACCGACACGATCGCACTCACCCAAAGACCCTCATCTCTACCCGAGGTCCTTGCATCACCTCTGAGTCCTCAGTGCGCCGTGTGGACTCCAGCTGCTGTCGAGCAGCGCTGCTAGCCAGCTGTCACCGCTGGCCGGCACTCCTGTCAGCTAGCCGCTAGTAGCCTGTAGCATCCAACATGCAGCATCTAGGTTTGTTGACATGCTACAGCATTTCCATGTGGTCACATGACTCCTCCTCTCAGGATCTTGGGTGTTTCTCAGTGTCAAGGCGCCTGGCCTTACGAGGCGATGTCTTGCGAGGCCAGGCGCCTTGCTTACGAGGACTCTGTCCTTCCTTGGTCAAAGAAAACGGTTAAATGGAACAGACTTGCATCACTGACATTGACAAGTTTAATGAGAAATAAAAATCAATAGTACAATAAAAAAGTACAACAAAACAACATTTGCAGGTTTACAAGCAAACACAACTTACACAATGCTAAGAATGGCTGCAGGCAGAAGCAGAAGCTTATAAGCCCAACCCCCAAACCTTTTGAACTTAAGCAAAATTTTAGAATAGCGTACCAATTCCATAATTTTTACATCATATTTGAAATGTACATATTCAAATCCCCATTCTTGCTTTATAGAAAATAATGGCCTTTAATGTTTTATGCATTTTTTTCATTGACTTGATTCATAATATTTAATCACATTTGATTTAAACAAACCCTTAAACTTTACCATTGTTGAACAATCTTTTTGCTCCTGGTCTAATTTATTCCACACATCAACCCCAACACAAGAAACACAAAGTTGTTTCATTTTAGTTCTTACTTTAGGCTTTCTGAACATTTTATACCCTCTGAGATCATAAACACTCTGATCTGGAACAGATCCTGAATTTGTTTTGGCATCAAATTATACATCACTTTATACATAAACTGTGCAGTTCTTAATGTAACTAATTCTCTTAGCTTTAATACTTTTAAACGAGTAAAAAGTAAATGTGTATGCTCTCTACGAGCTGCTTTATTCACAAGTCGGATTACTCTCTTCTGAATTATAAACAAAGGCTTTAAGTGGGTTTCGTAGGTGTTTCCGCACACTTCAGCACAATACATGAAATAAGGCAGAATTAAGGAACAAAACAAAAGATATAAAGCTTTTCATCTAAAAATTCTTTAACTTTATAGAGAACTGCTAATGATTTAGATAACTTCGCTTTAATTGAGTCAGTATGCGGTTTCCAACTTAACTTTTTCTATGGTTATGCCAAGAAATTTTATTTCATTCACTCTTTCAATTTCTGTATTATTTATTTTGAGATGTTTATCCACTGTAATTGCTCTATTAGTAAATACGATTAAAGTTAATTTATTTAAGTTAAACCAACACTTTAATGCATTTAATTATTTATGTGATGGCGGCTTCCACGGCAGTCACGTGACATCACGTGACATGGGAAATATCATTATATTTTATACGTATTAGTTTCAATATAAATATATAATGAGCCTTTTACGTTTTAAATTGTGTATGTGTTTATTAAATTAAACATATAAGTGAGTTACTACCCGCTAGCCACCGAAGCTGCAACTACTAAGCTACTAACCAACCATAGATAACTTATTTGGATCTAAAAAAAACTTTTTAAATTAGCTGACTTACTTTTAAACTTGAACAATGTCCCCGAAGTAGCTGCCAGCTTCTGATCCGCCGTTTTTTTGAAAAATCTGTGGTGTATTGTGGGTAATTTTTGACCAAGGCTAGGCTACAAGACACCTCCCGTGTGTTCTCGCTCAGCTAGCTAAACGGCTAACAAATGGAGAACACACGCCTCAGTAGAACATGAACACTGGAACCAATTGGAACATGCCTTGGCGGCTCCTGATGACATATCTCCTAGGCATCCGGGGTGGGACCAAGACATCAAGGCAAGGTCCCTCGATATTGAGAAACACCCTAGGTAGGTCATATTATTTACCAGGAACTCTGTTAGTCAATAGGAAAGTGGCTAGCCGACATGCTAGTGCACATTTCCTGCATGTTTTAGATCATGACCACAGCTGATTTGTTTGATTTGGTGATGAACCGCTCCTGTAGACACTTAGAAAGGCTGAGGAGATGTTTCAGCTGTTAGATGAAGGTGTTAAAACACGAACGCACAGCGAGGAGGAGAGTTTCAGCTTTGGTTTTAGGTCGGACTCTAGGGTGCGCTAAAAGCAGACCAAAGGTTCCCTTTAAAACCAACCTGGTTCTGCATCAGAACACGTTTAAACACGAGGGTGATGTAAAACCAGGTGGCGCTGTACTCTGAGCTGGTCAGGTGAGGGGGCCTGAAGATGAGCTTCAAACCTGCATGGATACAGGAACCTTCATTCAGCTGATCCAGCGTTTCTCTTTCACTCAGTCCGTCCCAGGGTCTCACACACACACACACACACACACACACACACACACACACACACTGAAGGCTTGTGCTGAGCCTGCTGATTCATGCTTCATGTTGCTAATTAAAACATTAATGGCTAAAGAAGCTGCGGGTGTTCAGACGCTCTTATTGTTTAATGATTCATGAAATTACAGCTGGAAACAGACGTGATGATGGAGCGTGATCCTTCATCATCATTACAAACATATTAAATCCAAATCAACACGAGAGGAGATGGTTTTCATGTCCGAGGAAGAGTCCCCTGTGGAGTGCTTCCATGTCAGCACTAAGGCTTGTTGGCTGGGCTTCAGCCGGCCGGGCTTCCATGAAGCAGAAGTGTTGGAACCTTCTGATCTTCCCCTCTTCTCTGTCTGCTGTATCACAGCGGCTCTTCCTGCTGCTGCGAGGTGCTCCCGTTGCTGTGTGGATAAAACCAGAGGTCTTCATCCTCTGGACCCCGTTTCCTTCAGCCTGCAGCTAGACGCTGCTTCAGACTCTCAGTCAATGCTCCAATCCAAACCTGCTGGGGTTCAGGTCATCTTTGTCCCCGTTGCTGCGTTTTATCCTCAGCTGTGTAATGATCTCAGGCAGAGAACGCAACCCTCTAAAGTCTCCTTAACCATCCTGGTACCCACAGTGAGTTCAGGTCCACTCTGAGCTCATTAAGAGACGAACATCTGATCCTGGAGCAGAGGGACGTGTCGGAGTTACAGCCTGGATCAGCTGCTGATGCTCCACACCCACCTGAGCCCAGCTCAGTTAGCCAGGGATGTATTCCAGACAGCAGGTCATGTCCACTCGGAGTTAGGTGGACCCGAGTTTAGAGAAACCCAGCAAGTGGTCTCACACACATGCACGCACACATAACACACCCACACACACACCACAGGCTTGTTTTTTCAGTGTTTCATGTAGGAGATGCAGCTACTTTCATTTCCTGTTTGAGAGAAAATATTTAGAGCTGAAATATGACATCTATGGAAACTTGATGGGGGAGGGGGGGGGGGTGCAAAGATTTTCATCACCACTTTATTTCTAAAGCACTTTCCATCGACCAGTAGACAAACCAAAGCCTAACAATGAAGCCTGCGTGGGCCAACAACAGAATGAAACGGGGTGAAACATCTCATTTTGAAAGTTTCAGGTAGCTGAGAAGTTTGTGACATCATCAGAGAGCTTCCTGTCACCCGTTTAAGCCCAGAATGATGTTTCTACCTGAGCTACGGTTCTCTAAGGGGGCGGGGCCACTTCACCTGCACCATAGCAAGGGCCGTAGCACATTATTCCAGGTTATAGTTTTAATATAAAAACTTTGTTTTTCAGATGTGGGACTCGAATAAAAATTAACTAATCAAAGGCTTTGTAATTAATTAATCTTGAATAATTAGATTTTAATCTGTTAAAAAATTTGCCCCCAGTGCTTTCTTTTAAAGAAAACCAATTTTAGCGAGGCACACAAACAATAGACACAGACTAATACTGTAAACTCAAGCTCTTTTCATTTCTGAAAAAATTCTTTAAATTGTTTTTCAAGTTAAAACAGGAAAAATAGAACAGACCTAAAAGTACATTATTAATTTAAGCCCATTTTGATATTATTTCATACGAAATGACCCAACTGTATAGTTAAAGCTACCCCAAAGGTTTAAAAATAAAACCCAAAAGTCTGGGTTACTAAATTACTAATACTCTATGTAAAAGGACTCAATTCTACAATAAGATGTCTCATAAAAATGAAGAAAAAATAAACTAGTGATGCACCGATATGAAATTTTGGGTCGATACCGATATCCAATATTAAGATCACTGTGAAGGCCGATAATCGATATTTGCCGATACCGATATATTGACATTAATGCTTCTAAAATCTGCAGATTTTGTATAGAATGAAAACCATTCAAGCTGAATTTACCATATTATGTACACACACCACACACATTTACGCTTCTGAGATGATTACAATCACTGTCACATGACTAAACAAATACACATCACCCCTCAGCCTCTGAAACTGATAAACAAAAAAGTATCGGTTATTAATATCGGCCCGGTTTTATTTATCAGACCGATACGGATATGTTAAAATAACTAACATCGGCCGATATTGATATTGATGTCAGTATATTGTCCATCCCTAAAATAAACACAATGACAAAGAAATGTCTCAATCATTTATTTACTGATCAGTTAAATCATCTTAATCAAAATATAAAGAAAAACATTTAAAAAGCTGCATAAAAGGGATTTAAACACGTCTTTAAAAATAGTAATATTAATAACATAATAATTATTATTATAATGAAATTGATAAATAATAATATTGATAATAATAGTAACCAGAATGATGATAATGATAACAATAATAATGATAATTATAATATAATAATGATCATAACGATAACAATAATGATTATGATAATGATATAATAATGATGATAATAACAATAATAATGATATGATAATAATAATAATAATAATAATAATAATGACAATAATAATAATAATAATAAACCTGGAAATCCAACTGTCCAAGAAATCCAGAAGATTGTTCTTCTTGGAAGTGCCCACATCATCAGAAGGACGCTTTCCATAAACTAACCCTGAAACTGCCTTAGAAGCATGGATTGATTCTGGCACTTCAGTGAAAGCCTACAAATATACAACAAAAATATAATAATAATAATAATAATAATAATAATAATAATGACAATAATAATAATAATGACATTATTAATAATAATGACAATAAAAATAATAATAATATAATAATAATAACATTAGTAATAATAATACTAATAATAACAGACATGGGAATTTTTCCGACAGCACATTGGTGAATCCTGCAGGACAGTGTCCTCGTGCGCTTCACATTTTTATCTATTAACCAGCGGGCTTTGTAGTGACCTCTGATCTTCACAAACTATACAGATTTTTATTGCAACAATAATCTCTTGAAATAATTCAAATGTGATTTTCTGCAAAAAATGTTTTCTACCACGAGGCCTAAACAGTCACCCTGTATATAACACAATATAAATATAATAAACCAACAGAAACATTTTAGTGTACGAGACACCGTTGGTTGTGACTGAATAGGGAACGCTGATCTGCAGCTGTTTGTTGGACTACTTTAATTACCTAGTGTTGAGAGGTAAATGTCCTTTTTCTGGTGCTTTCTTTGCTGCACAAACGTTACAAAAGAAAGAATTTAGCCTACCTCACATTTACACAGCATTTTTAATGCTTCTGGTGCCCAGGTCACTAAATAAAGCTCTGCAGCTTACATTAAAACGTCCCTGTCCAAGAGACAGTCTGCAGTTTGTGGTTTTCAGGATTGTTTTATTCTATTTACAACTTAAGAGAAGAGTCTGAAATGTTTTCTCAAAGGCTGCATCAGTCCAAGCGAGGCACTTTCTTCAATTCTTCCATTTTAGTAGCCGTTCATAGTAGAGCGGGGCTTTGTTGTTTGTGTACCAGGAAACCGCGCACTGATGAAGGCTCGCTTTGCCTGAAACGCAAGCTTAAATGTGTTCATTTTTTCTAACACGTTTTTTCTAATCATCCATCCATCCATCCATCCATCCATCCATCTATTTTCATCCATCCATCCATCCATCTATTTTCATCCATCAATCCATCAATTCATCCATCTATTTTCATCCATCCATCCATTTTTATCCATCCATCCATTTTCATCCATCCATCCATCCATCCATCCATCCATCCATCCATCCATCCATCCATCCATCCATCCATCTATCCAGTTATCCGGAGTCGGGTCTTGGGGGCAGCAGCCTAAGCAGGAAGGCCCAGACTTCCCTCTCCCCAGCCACTTGGGCCAGCTCCTCCGGGGGAATCCTAAAGCGTATTACTATAGAGCTCCAGACGTCACGTGACTCTCAGAGAGTAGACGCCATGTTGGCAGGCAACAAAGGTAAACAAAATGAACGGGATCAGCTTGGATTTTACTCCGTCGAAGTTTACTTCACACTTTAAAACTGAAGAAATTGTTTTATATAGTCAGAAATTAAATAGACTAAACATCTCCGACCCTTACCGTGCCCCTGGGATACTTTTTAAAACGCCAGAAGCTGTCGGAGCGGACCTCTTACCGGATTTGCGATACCCTGACATTTACAATTTCCTTGTTAAATGTCCCTCGTCCTACTCCGGAGCATCGCTAAGTGCATATAAAAGCCTGGAGGGATACAAATTGACTCAATCAGGGTTTGTTGTCGGTATCCAGATCTGGATTCTTCCTGCAAAGGACAGCGCTGTTGTCACCAGGGGGGTAAGTGGAGATTTTTGTTACCATTAGCAACAGCTCGTTGCAAGGTTATGTCTGTGTGAAACGGCGTGTGCTTTTTATGTGTGATCTGACAATTGATCAACCATTGCTTGAAAATGAAATACAGCTTAGCCGGTTCATTGCTGTGATCATAAGACACGTAAACGGCAGCACGCAGAACTCACGAGGCAACGTTTTACGTGATGTTTACTGATATGAAGTGGTTTCTGCATGAGCGAAAACCTTTACTCTCGGGATCCCACAGTTTCATTTTAGCCTGGAGGCTAGCGCGTTTCATTGCAATGATCCAACGTTTGCGGCGCTCCGGATCTTGGGGAATCCTGTAGAAGGCTCTTCCCTTATCTCGTCCGCGTCTGTTCTGCATCCTGGGGCACAACAGGAATCTACCACATTTCCCATTTGATTGAGTTTTCTGACAATAACAAATAGTCCAGCTGCGGGCTTCTGCCTGCCAGGATGGCGCCGTTCGAGTTGAACTGTTGCATGTCGGGAGAAGTGACGTCAACGCCCGGAGCTCTATTATCAGTGATTAACACGTTAAGTTCTCACCCCCAGTTTTCTTCTGAGCTGCTGGGCAGGAAAAACAGTAGGACTAATATCACGTCTCACCTGAGCTGTGTGGGTTTGGTCGATCCCACTGATAAAATATGAAACCAGTGCAGAAATGCTGTGGCTTAGATGTTCAGCTTTATTAGTTATTATGACTGGAAATACTGGACCACCCCTCCGTGACGTCACCTATAATGTTTCTGAAGGACTGAATCGAAGCTCAATGGGCGGATCTGATCACCGCCATCTTGGCCATGTCACAAGTGTCGTCACGCCCAGATAATCCAAACATGGGCAAAGAGGCGGAGCTGAGAGAAAGGGCTCTGAGGATCTGTGTCAGCCATTACTTTTCCAGCTACAAGCTATCTGAGCTAACCGAAGCTAACGGAGGTTTTCGTGTGCTTTTATCCAGAAAAACACGGTTGAGTGACTCTAGAGTAAAGCGTGCATCAACTTACCGAGCCCCGTGTTTCTGTGGTCTCAGTCAGAGAGCTCAAGGTCGCCAGAACGACCACAGCCTCGGCTGGCCTCTGACCGCGGTGGACCAGTGGAGCCCAGAAACCTCTGTTAGCTTCGGTCAGCGCACTTAGCTCACTTAGCTTGAGTTCAGTGCCCAGCCAGCCCCACCAACACATCATATTTCAACCCATTTTTGACCAAGCAGCGGGATGTTAGAATACACAGCATTTTACCCCATTCAACAAGCAAGTTAAAGTACAGATTTTACATTTAGCTTACCGATAAAAGTGGAACAGAGAGTTCTTGGGTGGTATCCAGTCAATACCACAGCGAGTCGTCTCCACGATTAACATCTGAACACACAGAGGACACAACTAAAGCTCAGAGAATCAAAATGGCCTAAAACTTTTACCGGGAGGCTGAGGTCTTCCCTGGAGACCTAACATGTTTTAGTACCAGGCTGTAAACATGGGAGGCAATGAGAATTTTCTCTGTTTAGGAGCCCAGCACCTAGTGGACGTGCAAGGAACTGCAGATTTGGTCACCTCCTGGTTGACTTCAGGTCTGGGAGCCCCCCGGATCCCTCCTGGTCGTTACAGAAATTACTCTGCATCTTTATATTTTTGTACATAGTGTGAGTTTTAAAAACTCTCCTCCAGGACTTCAGAGACGAGGAATTTGTGTGTAAAAACTTGCTGCCTCCACCATGCTGGACTGGTGGTGCATCTTCTCAGTTCTGAAAGCCTCAGCTGGACTTGTCCAAACAGACTTCTGGTCCTTGTGTTCGCTCAGCTCAACCGTTGTCTCATCTGACCATTAAGCCTTTGTCCAGAAGACACTTATCTTGTTCACATGGACAGCTGCTGGTTCCGGTCCCTGGTAGACTTCAGACTTGGTGGTTCCTGGTTGTTCCTGAACTCAGAACCAGGTTTGGGCTCTTACCTGACAAGATGTCTGAAGTACTTTTACTTCTGTTCAGTGATTCCAAGGAATCATCTCGGAATGAGAAGACATGGGCTTTCTCATCTTGAGTGAACCCAACGTCTCCACTGAGATCTTTGGTTCTGAATGTTGACCCAGCGAATGAGACCCGTCCCAGTTTTCTCTGCTACAAGCAGAAGCTTCCTGCTGTAACGATCTTGTTCCAGAACCTTCAGCACCACTGAAAAACAACCAACCAGTTAAACCATCAAAGACTAAAAACATGTGCCACCAAGCTCAAGATGAGTGGTGGATACTTCTGACCGCATCTGTAGGAGAAAGGGCAAAAACATGAGAGCAGTTTACGAGGTTCTGCCCAGGGAGTGCTGGGGTGTCACTATCTGTGCTGGTATTACTGGTGTCACTGGTGTCACTGGTGTCACTGGTGTTACTGCTGTCACTGGTGTTACTGGTGTCACTGGTGTTACTGGTGTCACTGGTGTTACTGGTGTTACTGGTGTCACTGGTGTCACTGGTGTCACTGGTGTTACTGGTGTCACTGGTGTTACTGGTGTTACTGGTGTCACTGGTGTCACTGGTGTCACTGGTGTCACTGGTGTTACTGGTGTCACTGGTGTCACTGGTGTTACTGGTGTCACTGGTGTCACTGGTGTCACTGGTGTCACTGGTGTTACTGGTGTCACTGGTGTTACTGGTGTCACTGGTGTCACTGGTGGCACTGGTGTTACTGGTGTCACTGGTGTCACTGGTGTCACTGGTGTTACTGGTGGCACTGGTGTTACTGGTGTTACTGGTGTCACTGGTGTCACTGGTGTTACTGGTGGCACTGGTGTTACTGGTGTTACTGGTGTCACTGGTGTTACTGGTGTCACTGGTGTTACTGGTGTTACTGGTGTCACTGGTGTCACTGGTGTCACTGGTGTTACTGGTGTTACTGGTGTCACTGGTGTCACTGGTGTCACTGGTGTTACTGGTGTCACTGGTGTTACTGGTGTTACTGGTGTCACTGGTGTCACTGGTGTTACTGGTGTCACTGGTGTTACTGGTGTCACTGGTGTTACTGGTGTCACTGGTGTTACTGGTGTCACTGGTGTCACTGGTGTTACTGGTGGCACTGGTGGCACTGGTGTTACTGGTGTCACTGGTGTCACTGGTGTTACTGGTGGCACTGGTGTTACTGGTGGCACTGGTGTCACTGGTGTTACTGGTGTCACTGGTGTTACTGGTGTTACTGGTGTCACTGGTGTCACTGGTGTTACTGGTGTCACTGGTGTTACTGGTGTCACTGGTGTTACTGGTGTTACTGGTGTCACTGGTGTTACTGGTGTTACTGGTGTCACTGGTGTCACTGGTGTCACTGGTGTTACTGGTGTTACTGGTGGCACTGGTGTTACTGGTGGCACTGGTGTCACTGGTGTTACTGGTGTCACTGGTGTTACTGGTGTTACTGGTGTCACTGGTGTCACTGGTGTTACTGGTGTCACTGGTGTCACTGGTGTCACTGGTGTTACTGGTGTCACTGGTGTCACTGGTGTTACTGGTGTCACTGGTGTCACTGGTGTCACTGGTGTTACTGGTGTTACTGGTGTCACTGGTGTCACTGGTGTCACTGGTGTCACTGGTGTTACTGGTGTCACTGGTGTTACTGGTGTTACTGGTGTCACTGGTGTCACTGGTGTCACTGGTGTTACTGGTGTCACTGGTGTTACTGGTGTCACTGGTGTTACTGGTGTCACTGGTGTTACTGGTGTCACTGGTGTTACTGGTGTCACTGGTGTCACTGGTGTCACTGGTGTTACTGGTGTCACTGGTGTCACTGGTGTCACTGGTGTTACTGGTGTTACTGGTGTCACTGGTGTCACTGGTGTTACTGGTGTTACTGGTGTTACTGGTGTTACTGGTGTCACTGGTGTCACTGGTGTTACTGGTGTTACTGGTGTCACTGGTGTCACTGGTGTTACTGGTGTAACTGGTGTTACTGGTGTTACTGGTGTCACTGGTGTCACTGGTGTTACTGGTGTCACTGGTGTTACTGGTGTTACTGGTGTCACTGGTGTTACTGGTGTCACTGGTGTTACTGGTGTCACTGGTGTTACTGGTGTTACTGGTGTCACTGGTGTTACTGGTGTTTTCTGGCTGTGGAGGCTCCTGCCTGTCAGTAGAGAGTGAGTTCTTGGTAAACAACCTGCTTCTGCTGAGGCGCTGGAACACGTTGGCTGTGCGGTTTGATAAAGACGTGCAGCTGTAAAGGCGGAGACAATGGTTAGGAGATGGGGGGGGGGCATCCTGTGAGACGAGAACAGGTGGTTGGTGTAGAGGTGGGAGGGAAGGGGGAGACTGGGCGTGTGCGAGCTGTAATGAACCCACTTCCTTCACCAAGCCCCCGAGCAGCACTGTAAACCTGTAAGCTCTCAACGAGATCAGCAGGATTTGTGTCTGTGGCTTTTCACCGTTTCACAGCCCGAGGAGGAGGTGGAGGGGGTCGTCTCGGCCCTGCAGCACCGCTCCCCATCACTTACTATCATTAGCATCAGAACACGTTAAAAACAAACACATCTGAGCTGAGGGCAGATCGCCGAGATGATGACGTAGATTTTCCATCCAGACGTGGAAACATGAAGCGTTTTCTCCGTGAAGCCAGCTCCTGCTGTGGTGAAATCATCTTCATATTTTCCTAACTGTCAACAGGAGGTCAGATGATTCCCGCTGCTTTAACCTAACAGAGGAACGCTGCCAGGCAGCATGGAAGCTATGGGGCGTCAGATTATGTTTTAGCCCCAAAAACAAGCAGTAGAGATGACCACCAGATCCCAGGTCAGTGCTGCAGTTGCATGGCTAGAATACAGGCTGCAGGGAGCCAGCTGACCAGGTGTGATCCAGCAGCGTCAGCCCCGCCCACTCAGACGATGATCCAGGCACGTTGGTTCTGGCCCAACGAGCCGGGTCCTCCTGACTCTTGTAGGATAAATCTGATCTGTTCAGGTTGAACAGGAGTAATTAATATCTTTATTTATTTAATCATTATGACGTTATATTCTATTCATTTATCTCTAGATGATCTGTCTTTTATTTTGGCGGGCTGCTTCTGGTTTCCTGCAGTCTTAAGACGTTTATATTCATGAATCAGCATTTAGATTTCAGTTTTCAGATTTAAAACTATTTAGATAAACCCAAATGTTTTAGATTTGGACTTTTGTTTAGATTAGTTCTAAATAGTTAGATGCATATTGTTATTTTTAGATTTGAAGCCAAACTTGTTGGTTAGGGTCATGTTTAGATTAAATTTCTTATTTTTTTAAGTAGCAGTGTGTCTCCTGCTGAGGAGACCTGGACGTTTGTGACATGTTCATGTTCAGAGTTCAGACCCTTACCTGCCGCTCTCTGGGAGGAGGAGTCCTGTAGAGCCTCGTCTTCCATCAGACAGTTAGGGTCATTCAGGATGGGGTTAAAGGTCAATACCGTCTGAGTCCACGTCGGTCACGTGTAAAAGCCATCAGTGTGTGTGTGTGTGTGCGTGCGTGCGTGCGTGCGCGTGTGCGTGCGTGTGTGTGTGTGTGCGTGTGTGTGTGTGCGTGTGTGTGTGTGTGTGTGTGTGTGTGTGTGTGTGTCAGCTGCAGGGTCTGCTCGGTAAATCTTTTCTCATATTCCAGTTCCTCTTTTACTGTTTTCAGTTTAAACGTTGACGTAACATCAAACTAATGACTTTAGAACAAATATCTGGGTTTCATTTGAGATTTTCAGTTTCATGGATGAATTTTCCTTGGAGAAAACGACCGTGATCAGAAAGTATCTGACACATTTTTGTTTCATCGTTTGAACAGTTTCATACATTTTCCAGTCGCAGAAAAAGCATTCTGTAACGTGTGTGTGTGTGTGTGTGTGCCGCAGGGCTCCGTCCTTGGGCCACTCCTCTTTTCAATACATCACCTGCCAAAAGCTTTGGCTTGCATGGTATCAGCTATCATATTTATGCTGATGACTGCCAGATTTATGTGACACTAAATGGCAGTAACGCAGACTCTCATCTCTCGGCATGGAGGACATAACGGGCTGGCTAGCTGCTAATTTTCTTAAACTAAATGAGCTCAAATCTGAGTCCATCGTCTTTGATACCCGGAAGCCCTCTTGCTCTAATTCTGGATTTGGTTCTATAACTTTAAACCACACGCAGTGTGTAACGAGTCTTTGGATTTGGAAAGTTGGATGCTGACGTCTCAGAGGCTTCTCAGATCAATTCTGTTGCAAGGTCCTGTTTTTATCAGTGACGTCATCTGGCTCATCTTAGACCTTTTCTGAAGTGGAGGCATTTAGAGTCAGTTATTCACGCCTTCATTACCTCCCGTTAACTCCCGTTTAGATTATGCAAAGTGGACTTTTGTAAAGTGCCGCCGGGCAGCAGCCACAGCAGAGATCAGAGACGATCTCTGTCCGCAGCACGAACTCCGTAGTTTTCAGTAAGTTTTTTAGTATTTTTAAGTTCAGATAAAAGGCTGACGTGTTTTCCAAAATACTGCATCAGTCAAGGTAATTTCATTGAATAATTCCATGTTAGTAGCCGTTAGCTGGGCACTGTGTTGTGTGTTTTCAGTGATATTTGGTCTACCGGGAAATCGTGCAATGACAAAGGTTCCACCTTGCTTGAAATGCAAGCTGTGATTAGATGCGTGTATTTTTTATCGCGTCGTTTTCTTCTAATTAATTAATCATAATTAACTCGTTAAAGTCCCGCCCCTGCTAATTAAGTCTGTGTTTGACTTATTTTAGAAAAAACTCACCCAGTTATTTTCTTTTATAAATAGATGACATTTTTCTCTAAAGCTTAAAATAATGAATAAATATTTAATTATTTCCTTATTTCATTTTGTTAAATTTTCTAGTTGATTTTGTGGCTCAGTTTAATTTTAGAAACAGCAGGTAAAGGTTCGAGTACTGACTCAAATGTTTGAAACTTTTATTTTCAGCCTGTTAAACTTTTATGAGTTAAAACGTTTGACTTTATTTTATTCATCAAACGGAACAATAATTAGTGGAGAATGTGATTACCTGCATTTATTTAGTTTTATTTGCTTTTCTTCAGTCTCTTTTGTCCTGTAGACTCATTCATTATCTACAGAAAACTTTCAGAGTTAGAGGAGCGGTGTGTGTGTGTGTGTGTGTGTGTGTGTGTGTGTGTGTGTGTGTGTGTGTGTGTGTGTGAGAGAGAGAGAGAGAGAGAGAGAGAGAGAGAGAGAGAGAGAGAGAGAGAGAGAGAGAGAGAGAGAGAGAGAGAGAGAGAGAGAGAGAGAGAGAGAGAGAGAGAGAGAGAGAGAGAGAGAGAGAGAGAGAGAGAGAGAGAGAGAGAGAGAGAGAGAGAGAGGATGATGATGACTGTGGATGATAGGACGATCTGTCTCCATGCTACAGGGACTCCCTCCCTCCTCGTGCAGCACCAACCTGCCAATCATTCGGCCGACCCTTCACCTTTTGACCTGACAGGGATGAGTCGTCACGCCGCTCGAGGATAAATGATCAGTAATCAGCTCCAGAAGATGAAGGACAAATCTGTAAGTAAACTGAAGCGCTCCATGTTTGTTTTTGCTCGTGGTGTGTGTGTGTGTGTGTGTGTGTGTGTGTGTGTGTGTGTGTGTGTGTGTGTGTGTGTGTGTGTGTGTGTGTGTGTTTCCATTTAGAGCAAACTGTTGCAAAGGAAATCAAGCTTCCTTGTCTGACTTCCTTTGCAGGTGTTGGTTTGAGACAGTTTTATTATTCAGTAAAAATTCTTAAGGTGTGTGTGTGTGTGTGTGTGTGTGTGCGTGCGCGTGCACACGCGTGTGTGTGTGTGTGTGTGTGTTATAAAGTACATAAAACATAAAGATCTGACCCGTAAGTGGATCACTACGTGGTTTGTGGCTCCGGTAGACGAGCTCTCGGACCACGTGGAGTCCTGAAGCACTCGGGCTTCTCGTCGTGTCCTTCATGCTCGTCTTCTTCACCGGTGAATTCCTAAAGAGACACCAGATGTGAGGCCAGATGAGCGTGTTCAGCGCTGTGGTCGTGAGTCACCATTGTGACCATGCTGTGGATTTCTCCCCTTCAGCCTGGAAGCTCTGTACAGTCCCACTGATCAGTTACACCAACCCAACACGTTGTCTCCATCAGGAAGCCCCTGTTCCGGCTCCTCGCTGGTCTGAGGTCAGAGTTCAGCTTCAGTCAGGGCTTTGGGAAGAGGCTTCCTGTTAGAGTAGAATAGATGGACCTTATTGGTTCCACCGTGGGGAGATTCTTTTGTTACAGCAGCACCAACACCTGGGAGACGATAAATAACAACAAAGGTACACGCATACATGCACATAGGCAGTAGTCTAGTACTGTAACCTTCCACCACTAAAACCACAAATAAAACCTGAAGAAGTTGGGATGCGGAAGCGTGGAGCACACTGAGGGACTCAGACATGCATGTAGGTGTGGACAGGTGCTGAACACACACTGGGTGTTGCATCGATGGTGTTCTGTAACAGAATGATGCCACTACGACTTAAACTGAGGGGTTACACACTGGAACTGCTCCATCCGATCAGGAATCAGCTCAGACGTGCATTTAAGGCCATTGTCCTGTTGGAATTCCCAGTGGCAATGGAATTCTGTGGTTATTCCCAGACTAGCCATAGCTCATCAGACCTAATGGATGTAAACACAGAGGCTGTCTCTGAGTAAAAAAACTAGTGATGAGTTTATTAATTAATGACTCATTTTATTTATTTTACACAGAAACACTCAACAAACCCGTGGATCTAATCCGCTCCATGTTTTTATTTGTTAAACCTGGGAATTCTCACAACGGACTCCAATTCCCAGAGCGCACAAGGACTCCTACCACACTACTCGTTGGTGCTCTCATCAGGAGCGTCGTGTAGAGGAAGGTGTCTCCACACGTGAGCCGACAGCAGGTTGGAGTCATGTGACCAGGTGCTGCAGGAAGCTGTTTGTTTGGGTGGTACCAGACCCGGTTCTGCTGTTTGTGTCGAGCTCTGCGGGTCAGAGGTTTGATGTTGTTGGCCTCAGCGTAGACGCTTCTCCTCCTGAGAGAACGGGCTGAGTTTGGCGCTAGAGTGTGTTTTTGACTTTAACCGCGGGCGTGAGAGGGACCACAGCCAGCTCGCTGCCTCCGCTCTTTGTTGCCTCGGTGGAGGAATGCAGCTCTGACTCAGCAGGTGTTTCGTAGCAGACATTTTGGCTTGTCTCTACAGGAAAAGCACATTTGTAACTTTGGAGCATTCCTTCTGCTGGAGCCGGATCCAGAGAGCTGATGGTGTGCATCTCTGGTGGAATCTGTGTTAGTTTAACTGCTAAAGGTCTACATGTGCTTCAGGAAGAGGGTCCAGAAGATCTAAAGCCTCCTGACAGTCAGAGGTCCAGCTGAAGGCTCTGAGAAGGGCTTTGCTGCTTCAGTCTTTTCACCAGCGGTTTCTATGGTTACTGAGGGTGAATGCCAGCGTTTTATAGGCCAGTCCAGGTCTGTCTGCTGTCCACCTTCTGTCCATCATCTTCTGGCCCAGATCCAGACTGGTACAGCTCCTTCTTCATCATCGGTGTTGAGTTTGTGTGGTCCTCCTGTCGCTGGAGGATGGACCACTCGTTCTCAGTGGGATTAGGGTCTGGGGAGTTTCCTGGACTGGACCCAACTTAGTTCTGACTTTATGCTTCTGGTCTGTTCTCAGGCTGGAGAAGACATTGTTCATCACCAAACTGTTGTTGGATGGTTGGAGGAGTTCCTCTGGGAGGATGTTTAGGTCCCACCCTGCACTCATGGTTGTTCTGAGGACCAGCAAAATGTCCCCACTATGTGAAAATGTCCAAACGTTATAGGTCAAAGGTCAAAATATGTCCACTTAAACATAAAAACACAAGCACACACACACACACACACACACACACACACACACACACACACACACACACACACACACACACACACACGCACACACACACGCACGCACGCACACACACTCACACACACTCACACACACACACACACACACACACACACACACACACACACACACACACACACACACACACTCACACACACACACACACACGCACACACACACGCACGCACGCACACACACTCACACACACTCACACTCACACACACACACACACACACACACACACACTCACACACACACACACACACACGCACACACGCACGCACGCACACACACACACACACACACACGCACACACACACACACTCACACTCACACACACACACACACACACACACACACACACACTCACACACACACACACACACGCGCACACACACACTCACACACACACACACACGCACACACACACGCACACACACACACACACGCACTCACACTCACACACACACACACACACACACACACACTCACACACACACACACACACACACACACACGTACACACACACACACACACACACACACACACACTCACACACACACACACACACACACACACACACACACACACACACACTCACACACACACACACACACACGCACACACACACATGAATGATTTCAGGAAACTTTACTTCTGGAGGACACCGGACTGATGCGTGAAGAAAATGGCTGCATCTGCATGTAAACGGATCAGTCGAGCTGATACCGGTAACTTCCAGAAGTGGCGAGCCGTGGAAGCGGTCTTCTGAAAACATGGACACCATAAAGCAGCACGCGTAACCATCAACAGTCCGGCTGCGCTTCAGCCGTTGTTCATGTCCTCTTTTACCCCGTCTGCGTCTCTCCCTCCAGCGTTTGTTCACTATCTGTTGCTATAAGCTAACCGAAAGAACGCCGACACCAAAGAGCGCACGTCGCCACCTGCTGTAGCGGAGGGATAAAACCTCTTTTGAGGGTTGGTGTTCTAGCGTACAGCTGAACTAGGAGAAAGGCTCCCACTTTATTATTGTAGATCCTCTCAGATGTGCATGTGAACACGCTGGAGTCAACATCTCTGTTATTCGCTCTCAACACCATCTCTCATGTTTTAGACGGTGCAGCTTCACAGCCACACTGGCACTCAAGGCTGAAGTGGACTTTTTGTTTTCATTCATCGGATGGGAACATTCCTGAGTTCGTACAAGCGGCCACCATGAACCTGAGTCTTTCTGGAGACGGACGTTTGCAGGTCTCTCTAAACATCTGCAGGAGCCAGAAGACATCTGTGAAGTTCCTGTTTGTAAACCCCGGAGCAGCGTTTCATCGTCTCCGTCAGACCCGCGTCTGATGCTTTCAGTGCCGTTCCTTGTTGCCCGGGTTTGTGCGAGGCCCCTCTGAAGTATCTGCGCTCAACTGTAAGAGCCTGCCTGCTTCCCATGATGCACCTCCCCATCTCCGGCCGGGTGCAGGCAGTGAAAGAAGCCATTGTTTCTGCGCTCCAAGGCACGCTGCATGCACTTATGACACGGAGTGGGAGAAACGATTCCCATTATAGTTCTGGAATGTTCTTGAGTCGGTGAATTCAAGATAAACTCTGCTCTTTGCACAACCTGACTAGAGGTTTCTCCCATGCAAACATGAACACCAGCATGTTAAACATGAA
>NC_091743.1:91393957-91408957 GCF_043380555.1 Nothobranchius furzeri
AGACCTGATGTCAGAGATCGGGCAATCCGAGCCGGTGACGGTCCTGGCTCCGGGCCCGCGGCGTTCCTTGGTCCCGCGCTGCTGCTCCCACCTGGTTTCTGAGCTCCACGCTCATCTCGTGACCCCCTCCACCAACCTTCACTCACATTGGATTTTATATGAAACCACCTGCAGCAGAAGTGTCCCGCATGTTCTGCAGCTCATCGGTGAGGTGTGGTGGAGCAGAGGAACATCTGGAGCATGCAGAACGATGATCCAGGAAGACCAGGGATGTGAGACCTTTGACCTGGTGGGCCTGTTGGATGAGCTGATCCACACTGAAACCAGCTCAGTGGCCGAGTGGTAGAGGGTCCGCCCTGAGACCGGGAGATCAGGGTTCGATTCCTGGTCGGGTCGGACCCAGCGCCTCCCTGCTTGACACTCAGCATTAAGGGTGTGATTGGGGGGTTAAAGTTCCCGAGCGCGGCCGTGTCTGCGGCTCACCGCTCCCCCAGGGGATGGGTCACATGCAGAGAACAAATTTTGTACACACACCTGTGTGTGTGTGTGTGTGTGACGACAGCCATGATGCTGCTTTAGTGTGACATCACCTGTTCTCATCAGGCTTTCTTCTCTCTAATGCTGTTTTTTTTAATTCCAGTTTGTTAGCATGCTTTTATTTTGTTGTACACTTCCTGTTCTGAAGATGAAACTCAGGTTTTCAGTCTCTCGCTCTGATGATCGCTTGGACATCAGCTGCTTTTATTATCACTCATGAAGGTCCTTCCACGTGTCCTTCACGCTGGTCAGGTGGACGTTTACGAGCTCGTGTCCTTTGGTTCCGGGCCTAACGTCTGCAGGAGGTGATGTTGACTCGAGCGATGACTCCAGTTAAGTTTGACTTTAATCAGTCAGACACCTGCAGGACAGAACCTCAGATTCTGGTCTTAAACCTCCGCGAGGTAAACACGGACTCCGCCTGCTGACCGGATCATCTCTGCTGAAGTTAGATCCAACCAGCTGGGTGATGGAGGCACACGCTCCCTTCCTTAACAGCTGCTCATGCTCGTTGTTGTTGTTGTTGTTGTTTTCATTGCATCGAAGCCGCGTTCATCAGGTTTTTAACGAGTCGCTCTAACGGCGTGTGTCCTCCACAGCCCCGTGCAGTCTCTGGTGATCGGAGCTCCGGCTCCAGCGGAGAGAAGCTCCTGCATCGCTCCAGTTTATCGTCTCGGCTGTTTCTGCTCAGTCGACACGATTAAAAAACGAGATAAATGTTCCATGTTTGATCAGATCAGAGGTTTTATGTGAAAGTATTTAAATATTTAAGCAGAACTTCAGAACAGACTTGCTTTCCTGGGTAATCTCGTATGCAAATAAGTATTATTGTAATTTATAAAAGCATTTTATTGTTTATTTTATTAATTTTTGCATGTTTTACTTGTATTTATACGTGTACTTAGACAAAATCGTGTTATTCTGCTACAGTGTGGAGCATCATGAGAGGTTAGATGAAAACCCCGCTGCCCACTTCCCTCCCCAGCAGCAGCAGATACCCTACACTCATCATTCGACACCGTCAGCTTTTATGAATATGTATTTTTTCTCATGTGGAAACAGTGAGGGGTGGCAGACGCAGCCTACGACCTGTAGAGGTCAAACTGTGACTCAGGTTTTCCATTTACTGTAAATCTGCTGGCAGGTAGCTGCGCTGTAGCGTGAGGAGACGAGATCAGCTTCACGCACGCTGAATTATTACAGATTATCTGAAGGTGAAACGGGCTGGGAGCAGGTTTCCGCTCAGCTCCAGGTGTTCCGCTCTGGCTGCATCCGAGCACGCTGGATCAATAAACCTTGCTGCAGGGATGCAGGAGCTTGTGGGTGTCAGTGGGATGAAACGGGAGCACTGGTTCTGGGTGTTTGTTGCCACTCGTCGCTCCCGCTGAAGCCAGACTCGTGGAAAACGGGAATAAAAGGAGGAGAAGGCATGCCCCCCCCCCCCCCCCCCCCCCCCCCCCACACACACACACACACACACACAGGGGGTACATTCCTTACCAGAGTTCACACAGGTCACTCTTCAGGTTTACTGTCAGGGCAGGTTACCACAGTGACTCTAATGAGCCACTGGCAGCAGCTTTAACATTTCTGCGGCTCTCGTGCATCCAGCCTTTCTGCTCTCATATTTCGTTGTAGGGCCGGGCGATAAGGCCTAAAATCAATACCACAATATATTGAGGATTTCACCTTGATAACGATAAATGGACGATAACTACAGGTATGTGCAGAAACAAAAGTTGTCCAATAGAGGGCGCTGTCAGGTGTAGCACGTTGAGTCACGCTACAGCTTCTTAAAAGGACATGAACGTCGCTAACCTCCACACGTCTTTTCATTTTTTATTATCAAAATGATTAATATGAGAAAAATGATCTCGACCTGAGTCAGAAGGTTCAATGACGATACATTTTCAGTTTATTGCCTGACCTTTGAACCTGTGGAGGAGGAGAAGCAGCCTGAGTTTCTGCAGCGCCGTTAACGAGCTTCATTAGCTGATCTGAGGTCAGGTTTGTGTGGATGCAGACATTTGCTCTGGTGGTCCATCACAGGTCATAATCAGCTGATGAGATGTGCTGATGCTGCTGGGAGAAGAACTGCTGTGATGGGATGGTTTATCCAATCAGAACACTTCTGGCTCCAGACCTGACGGCATGGTTCCTCCCCATCAGCAGCACTTCTACAGTTTTGGTTTAGATCCACAGAAACACCTTGTCTGTGTGGAGCTTCACATCATTTATAGTGTTTAGTCCAGATGATTGTCTGGGTGCGTCCTCGTTTTCTGGAGGGAGGAACCGTCTGATCAGGATCCTAATGTTCCCGCTCCAGAACAGAGTCCTGATCCGTTCCCAACACCTGGTTGTGTTTAGTCACCAGTTATGTCCTCTTCAACGAGCAGCCCCTGTGTGGAACATGTCTGACTCATTCCTGGCTTCCCCTTCTTATCCTGGCTCGGAGTGAAACGTCTCAGATTTTAGAGCCTTCTGGGTTTTGTCTCATAACTGTTTGTTAATCTGATCAAACACTTAAACTCCTGCTGTCCAAAGCTCGGATTTCTACCAACACACACACACCTGGATCGTTTTAATACAAGAACACATAAAACAGGAAGTGCATGTACTTTATCTGCAAATCCACAGAACTCCTTCAGAAACACCAGCGTACCAGGTACTCCTGTTAGCATGGTACTCCTGTTAGCACGGTACTCCTGTTAGCACAGTACTCCTGTTAGCACAGTACTCCTGTTAGCACGGTACTCCTGTTAGCACGGTACTCCTGTTAGCACAGTACTCCTGTTAGCACGGTACTCCTGTTAGCACGGTACTCCTGTTAGCACAGTACTCCTGTTAGCACGGTACTCCTGTTAGCACGGTACTCCTGTTAGCACGGTACGTACTCCTGTTAGCACGGTACTCCTGTTAGCACGGTACTCCTGTTAGCACGGTACTCCTGTTAGCACAGTACTCCTGTTAGCACGGTACGTACTCCTGTTAGCACGGTACTCCTGTTAGCACAGTACTCCTGTTAGCACAGTACTCCTGTTAGCACGGTACTCCTGTTTGTTAGCACGATACTCCTGTTAGCACGGTACTCCTGTTAGCACAGTACTCCTGTTAGCATGGTACTCCTGTTAGCACGGTACTCCTGTTTGTTAGCACGGTACTCCTGTTAGCACGGTACTCCTGTTTGTTAGCACGGTACTCCTGTTAGCACGGTACTCCTGTTAGCACGGTACTCCTGTTTGTTAGCACGGTACTCCTGTTAGCACGGTACTCCTGTTAGCATGGTACTCCTGTTGCATGGTACTCCTGTTAACACGGTACTCCTGTTAGCATGGTACTCCTGTTAGCACAGTACTCCTGTTTGTTAGCACGGTACTCCTGTTAGCACGGTACTCCTGTTAGCACAGTACTCCTGTTAGCACAGTACTCCTGTTAGCACAGTACTCCTGTTAGCATGGTACTCCTGTTAGCATGGTACTCCTGTTAGCACGGTACTCCTGTTTGTTAGCACGGTACTCCTGTTTGTTAGCATGGTACTCCTGTTAGCACGGTACTCCTGTTAGCATGGTACTCCTGTTAGCACAGTACTCCTGTTAGCATGGTTCTCCTGTTAGCACAGTACTCCTGTTTGTTAGAACGGTACTCCTGTTTGTTAGCATGGTACTCCTGTTAGCACGGTACTCCTGTTAGCATGGTACTCCTGTTAGCACAGTACTCCTGTTAGCACGGTACTCCTGTTAGCACGGTACTCCTGTCTTTTAGCACGGTACTCCTGTTAGCACGGTACTCCTGTTAGCACAGTACTCCTGTTAGCACGGTACTCCTGTTAGCACAGTACTCCTGTTAGCATGGTACTCCTGTTAGCACGGTACTCCTGTTTGTTAGCACGGTACTCCTGTTTGTTAGCATGGTACTCCTGTTAGCACGGTACTCCTGTTAGCATGGTACTCCTGTTAGCACAGTACTCCTGTTAGCATGGTACTCCTGTTAGCACGGTACTCCTGTTTATTAGAACGGTACTCCTGTTTGTTAGCACGGTACTCCTGTTAGCATGGTACTCCTGTTAGCACAGTACTCCTGTTAGCATGGTACTCCTGTTAGCACGGTACTCCTGTTTGTTAGAACGGTACTCCTGTTTGTTAGCACGGTACTCCTGTTAGCACGGTACTCCTGTTAGCACGGTACTCCTGTTAGCACGGTACTCCTGTTAGCACGGTACTCCTGTTTGTTAGAACGGTACTCCTGTTTGTTAGCACGGTACTCCTGTTAGCACGGTACTCCTGTTAGCACGGTACTCCTGTTAGCACAGTACTCCTGTTAGCATGGTACTCCTGTTAGCACAGTACTCCTGTTAGCACGGTACTCCTGTTTGTTAGCACGGTACTCCTGTTAGCACGGTACTCCTGTTAGTACGGTACTCCTTTTTGTTAGCACGGTACTCCTGTTAGCACAGTACTCCTGTTAGCACGGTACTCCTGTTAGCACAGTACTCCTGTTAGCATCACCATGTCATCGAAGTTTCTACAGAGCTCTGGAGAACAGAGGGGCGTTTTTCCTGTTCGTGTCTGGCTGTTGCTGCTGCAGCTGATCTGAAATCAGATGCTGAGGCTGAAGTGACGTGTGGGTTTTTCAGACACACACGCACATCTGAGCATGATGATGGTCCATCGGTTTGGTGGGCCAATCACAGCGCCCCATCGGTATAGAAGTGTTTTAAGTGTTTGCTATAACCTGGATTTGGGTTGTAGAGGCGGTGGATGGGGGGTCCCTCACCTGGACCTGGACATCTGACACAGACCTTGCTCAGGTAACAGGGCCTGTGTTTTTAATCTCCGTCAGTCAAAAGGTTCAAATGGAGGCAACTGGACTTCTTTGGTTTCTTGAAGATGTTGCAATTCTCATCCAAGGAGCTTCATCAATTCTGACTCCTCTCTCAACCCACCTTTGAAAAATGAGAGGAGTAAACGAAGATATCTATGTCAAATGTGAAAACCCACTTTAAATAGGGGAGGGGCTTAGATCTCACCTTTCCAGCACCTATAACGCAGCTTTGAATCTCATTCCTAAGCAGTTTCAGTCTAGGTCACACCTTCCTGCATCTAGTCAACACAACCAGTCCCTCAAAGAGGCTAACGACACATCAAGGGGTGGAGAAGAGGGGTACTCAGAGTAGTTTCTGCTTGTTAAATAACAACAGACAGCTACAGCTCATAAGCCTGACTCTCCCATATTCCAGTCAGAACTGACAAACCTCTTCGGATGAGAAGCGAAATGTCTTCAGGAAACCAAAGAAGTCCCGTTGTCTTCATTTGAACCTTTTGGAGTACCGTGACCTGGATGACTGAGAACCTTCATCAGCACAGTCTTCGTCATTATGGCTGCAGCTCTCATGTTCCATAAAGGACTCGAGTCCATGCAAGATATCTGCTGTCATAACAACAACAAGGCAGTCGGACGATATTTAAAGGACACAAATAATGACAGACAGACTTAAACCCAGTGCCTGTAGCTGTTTTTGTGGTGTGGGCAGTCGGGCTCATTATAAACCCATGGAAGGACTAAGCTGCTATAAATAGCCTCCGACGATGGAGACTTACGGTCCAAACCAGAAACAAACTAGCGGCTGTTTCTCCGAGGCCGGTACACCAGTGAGCTTTTTGTGGTGTGACTTTGGTTAGGAAACAGCAGCAGGAAGTCTGCTCAGACCCGTCTGTGTCCGCTGAGCGGTATCTGGACAGTGGCAGTCTGCCGTGTTAACCCGACGCGTCCGTGGCGCCTGTCTTCTGGAATGCCCTTCCAGCTACTCGGAAGCTAAGAGTCTGTGGATAGGTCCAGTAAACTTCTTAAACTCTTCTTGTACTCATGTGTTTGTTTTCATGTACAGATTTAAAGACAGGCAGCAGCAGCTCAGGTGGTAGAGCGGGTTGCCTCATGATCAGGGTCACAGGTTCGATTCCAGCTCCCGCCAGGGGTATTCTACTGTTGTGTCCTTGGGCAAGACACTTCACCCAGCTTGCCTGTGTTGGTGGAGGTCAGAGGGGCCGACGGCGCCGAATGGCAGCCTCGCTTCTGTCAGACCGTCCAAGGGCGGCTGTGGCTACGTAGTAGCTTACCACCACTAGCAGTGTGTGAATGTGAGAGTGCATGGAGGCGTCTGTGAGTAGCTCTATTTATGTTCAATGTATTATTATTATTATTATTATTATTATTACTTTGTGACTTCTGCCGTTATAAATAAAGTTTTACTTACAGGAGTGCAGCGATATGCAGCGAAGGTAAAGGGGGCGACGACCGAACAAAGAGCCGATGATGACCTGTGTGGTTAGTGCAGGCTGGTGAGAGAGACCGATGGATGTTCAGCAGGTCAGGGCGATCAAGGACAGGGATGGAAATGTGCTAGCGTGCTGTAAGGTGCCAGCTGTGTGATGGGAAGATGAAAAAGAGAACCATGAGGATGTTTATGTAACACGGGACAGGGCTGTTTTACCTTTCTGCTGACAGTTTCACCCACTCCTGCACTCTTCTTCTGCGCTAGGAGCTAATGGCGGCATCACTTCCTTCTCCAGTTATCCGCAGCTGCTGCTCCTCGCTGACCCTCTCATGCCTGATCCGATGTTTTGTTATTGTTGTTGTTTGGTGTTTACGATCCGTTCCCTTGGGAAAACCATTGAATGGACTGGGACAGCACACGGATCATTAACACGAGCAACAAAAACACAAAAGATGGATTAAGGAAGCCGCAGGAATAAGGAGACGTGGACACGCCACCATGAACAGAGACGATGGGTCTACACATGGACTCACGCATCGGACTGTGTCGTCAGCCAGGAGAGCGCGGGCAGCAGAGGGTGACATCGTCCTCTGCTGCCCATGGATAAATGGAGAAGGAAGAGACGCCGCCATTAGCAGCTGGCTGTGAAGAAGACCGCAGGAGTGGTGGAGACGGGTCGGTCAGCAAAAAGATAAAACAACCTTCTCCGTGTCGAATAAAGAACCAAAAGATGCAATCAGAACCTTGATGAGCTGCAGACTGAGGAACATGAGAAAGTACGTAGAGTGGAGGAGGTGAAGAAATGTTGCTGGTACATATCTAAGAGAGGTGGCAGTAGAGTTTTTGACCCGGTTGTTCTACATGAGAAGATGCCTGAAGAATGGAGAAAAGGTGTTCTGGTCACAATTTTTAAGTGTAAGTGGTTCATACATAGTTGTGGCAGCTACAGAGGACGAAAGCTAACGAGTCATCCAATAAAGCTTTGGGAAAGAGCGGTGGAAGCCAGGCGTAGGTCAGAGGTGAGTCATGAGCAGCAGTTCGTAGAGTCCACTGTCCAAAGCAACAGAGAGAGTGGAAGAGTGGTCTGTGGGAAGGACGGTGATGGACAGGATCAGGAGTGAGTCCATCAGAGGGACAGCTCATGTTAGATGTTTTGGGGAGAAAGTCAGAGAGGACAGACTGAGATGGTTTGGACATGTCCAGAGGAGAGACAGTGATGACATAGGTGGAAGGATGCTGAGGTTGGAGCCACCAGGCAGAAGGCTGAGAAGAAGACCAATAAGGAGATTCATGGATGTGGATAAACAGAACATGAAGATAGTTGGTGTTAGGGTAGATGACTCAGAAGACAGGACTAAATGGCCGTGGAGACACCTGAGGTGCAATCCTCATACTAAGCAAGCATGCAGCGACAGTGGAGAGGAAAACTCCCTTTTAACAGGAAGAAACCTCCAGAGAATCCTGGCTCAGTATAAGCAGCCATCCTCCACGACTCACTGGGGATGGAGAACACACACACACGCACGCACGCACACACACACACACACACACACACACACACACACACACACACACACACACACACACACGCGCACACATCAAGTAGTTTCTTTGGTTGCCATTTGTTAGTAGAGATTCCATTTCTTTCTTTATTGTCTTTATCCTAGTGAATCTGTAGTTAAACGGGTAAACTAGTAGTAGCACATCCAACGTCAAAGAGAGTAAAAAGTTATTATCAGGAGAGGGAGAATGTTTAAGTGGTTAGCAGCAGTGTGCTAGTCGATGGCCCCCTCCATGAGGCCACCACAGCTCAGCAGAACGTCGTTGTAGCTTCTTCTGGGGAGAAAAACACTTAGAGAGAAAATAAAGTTAACAGCTGAAATAGCAGGAAATAATACAGTTAAAGAGCAGATTTTACCCCTCTCTTCACTGAGCTCCACTGGCTACCGCTAGCAGCACGCATCAAATTCTAATCGCTAACACTAGCATACAAAGTCCTGGATGGTACGGCTCCCATCTACCTGAATCCTCGTGTAAAGGCTTACGTCTCGGCCCGGCCGCTCCGGTCATCACAGGATGGTCGGCTAGCAGTGCCTACACCACGCTCAGGACAATCCAGACTCTTCTCATGCATCGTTCCACAGATGTGGAATGACCTACCAAGCACTACCAGAACAGTTCACCTCCAAATTCAGTCATTTCTTCATTAGTGGCCCAGGCGAGAAACTCATTTTGTTTGCCTGAGCTCAGCCAGGTGCATAAACAAACAAATTGTTTATGCAATGTAGGAAAAAGGAGGAGTGTTCATTTTGCTCACAGGCCATCTTTGTTAGTGGGTCACAAGTTGTCATTTGACCAGTCACAGTTACGGTAGCCAGCACGGGCTGGGCAGTGTTCAAGTCTGGGTCAAAAACAGGTTTCCCAGGAATTAGACAGGTTCATTCTAGAACCCAAATAAGGTTCTGACACAGATGAGGTGCTGTTGTTGTTGTTGTTGTTTGAGATCCATGCAAGCTAAACCCCTTTGGGCACATCTTCCTTACATACAGGTGCTGGCCAGTAAATTAGAATATCATCAAAAGGTTGAAAATATTTCAGTAATTCCAATCAAAACGTGAAACTTGTACATTATATTCATGCAATGCACACAGACCAATGTATTTCCGATGTTTATTACGTTTAATTTTGATATTTATAGGTGACAACCAATGAAAACATCAAATCTGGTATCTCAGAAAATTAGAATATTCTAAAGGCCAATGAAAAAATGTTTGTTTCTCTAATGTTGGCCAACTGAAAAGAATGAACATGGAAAGAATGTGCATGTATAGCACTCAATACTTAGTCGGGGCTCCTTTTGCCTCAATAACTGCAGTAATGCGGCGTGGCATGGACTCGATCAGTCTGTGGCACTGCTCAGGTGTTATGAGAGCCCAGGCTGCTCTGATAGTCGTCTTCAGCTCCTCTGCATTGTTGGGTCTAGCGTATTGCATCCTCCGCTTCACAATACCCCATAGATTTTCTATGGGGTTAAGGTCAGGCGAGTTTGCTGGCCAATCAAGGACAGGGATACCATGGTCCTTGAACCAGGTGCTGGTGGTTTTGGCACTGTGTGCAGGTGCCAAGTCCTGTTGAAAGGTGAAGCCTGCATCCCCATAAAGTTGGTCAGCAGCAGGAAGCATGAAGTGCTCTAAAACTTCCTGGTAGACGGCTGCATTGACCCTGGACCTCAGGAAACAGAGTGGGCCAACACTGGCAGATGACATGGCACCCCACACCATCACTGACGGTGGAAACTTTACACTGGACCTCATGCAACGTGGATTCTGTGCTTCTCCGCTCTTCCTCCAGACTCTGGGTCCTTGATTTCCAAAGGAAATGCAGAACTTGCTTTCATCAGAAAACATAACTTTGGACCACTCAGCATCAGTCCAGTCCTTTTTGTCCTTGGCCCAGGCGAGACGCTTCTTGCGCTGTTTCATGTTCAAGAGTGGCTTGACACACGGAATGCGACACCTGAATCCCATGTCTTTCATGAGTCTCCTCGTGGTGGTTCTTGAAGCGCTGACTCCAGCTGCAGTCCACTCTTTGTGGATCTCCCCCACATTTTTGAATGGGTTTGTCGTCACAATTCTCTGCAGGGTGCGGTTATCACTAGAGCTTGCACACTTTTTTCTACCACATTTTTTCCGTCCCTTCGCCTGTCTGTTAATGTGCTTGGACACAGAGCTCTGCGAACAGCCAGCTTCTTTAGCAATCACCTTTTGTGTCTTGCCCTCCTTGTGCAAGGTGTCAATGATTGTCTTTTGGACAGCTGTTAAGTCAGAAGTCTTCCCCATGATTGTGGTGCCTTCAAAACAAGACTGAGGGACCTTTTAAAGGCCTTTGCAGGTGTTTTGAGTAAATCAGCTGCTTAGAGTGGCAGCAGGTGTCTTCTATATTCAGCCTTTTCAGAATATTCTAATTTTTTGAGATACCAAATTTGGAGTTTTCATTAGTTGTCACTTATGAATATCAAATTTAAATGTAATGAACATTGGAAATACATTGGTCTGTGTGCATTGCATGAATATAATGTACATGTTTCACGTTTTGAATGGAATTACTGAAATATTTTCAACCTTTTGATGATATTCTAATTTACTGGCCAGCACCTGTATGTTGGATATGTTTTCAGTGAGATGTTGATATTAGTGGAAAATACGCATGAATAGATCTAAAAATATTACTGGTACTTTAATGTCATTCTGTGCATAAACCTACATTTTTTACTGTGGGCCTTTCTATATTATTAATACGAGGTGATGGTTTAAAGTCCTTTTAGCTAAAGGTATTCAGAGCTACTGTAGAAGGCCCAAAGAGCCCGAGTTAAGCTGTGGTAACTGGAGAGGAACCAAGTACCAAAGCTTTTGCTGTTTGCTTGCTCACGTTGAGTCAAATAGAACATGTAGTACATGAAATATGTAATGATAATACTTTTATGTATTTGTAACAGCGATGTTGGAGCTAAAAGGCAGAGTATATGTATCTATTTTTAAACTTTGTCTCGTTGCATCGGAGCTTCACGTCCCACACAGTTGTCTCTGTCCCACGTTTGGTGAGATCTGGTCGTCCTGCTTAGGAAAGATTACAGTAATTTGGAATATTTTCAGATGTTTTCATGTTTGGTGATTTAGTCTCTTAATGATTGTTAGTTATTTGATATTTTTTTTTGATAAATTCTGTATCTTTATTATATTTCTTAGCTCTTTTGAACAGTAGGACTGGTGGGAAATTGCTTGCATTTAGCCAGATATCACATATACGATTTTATAAATTCTTGTAAATAAAATAAAAGTGTGCAAATGTCAGAGGTTACCACAAACCCACTGTTGCATAGGTGCAACTCTGGAGCACAATAGGGCCTTGTTTGGGGGCGAGTACGTTTTAGTCGTCACCTTTTTCACAGCCTCTGAGTCCGCAGGTATGAAAATCCACTCATGTAAAATAGGGCTGGGCGATATGGCAAAAATAGAATATCACGATTTTTCCAATATTTTATCACGATTTCGATTTTATCACGATTTTTTATCCATGAATAGCATAACTTCAATTGCGTATTAAAGAAGAGAAACATTGAATAAACAAACATTTATTCATATCAGGGATAATCAGCACAGTGCTAACACACTTATATTTTAAACTCACACCAGAGATGATAAAAGTCCTGAGAGAAACAATTACAAAAATCTGTTTTTCTCGTTTTTCAAGTAACTTAACATAAATTAAAATCGTAAACATATTTAAAGTGCAAACATGTCAATTGTGAACGTATTGTGCAAACATGAACTTGTTCAAAATACTATGTAGCTCCCAGTTGCTCATGTGGTGGATAGTTAAGCTCAAATACGGCTCTGATGTGCGGCTGGACCAGAGATCGCTTGTGGTAGCAAAAAACTGCACATTCTGAATATTTTCTGCAACGCTCACTTTGCATTCAGCGTACATGCGTGGAATGGCGGTGCTCGAAAAATACTTGCGGCTGGAAAACTCGTAGCGCGGATCCAATGTTTTTATCATGTTCTTAAATCCCACTCCTACTGTTCACACGGGACACAAACCTTTAACCAAGTGGTACGTCACTGCATCGGTCACGCTGTTCCATCGTCTGCTGTCTGTTGTAGGGAGTGAGTTTTGTGTTTCTGTTAGCGTTTGCTGCCTGGAAGAAGCGCTAGCCGCTGCAGCCGCAGGCTTTTTAGCTTTAGCTGCCAGCTGGCTCTCGTTGTATTGTTTGGGATGCCTTCTTTTCAAGCGATTAAACAAGTTTGTGGTGTTGCCATCACTCGCCTTGACGCTCTCCTTGTAAATGACGTTTCGCTGCTCTTTGTCATCCGGTGAAAAACCAAACCAGTTCCACAGAACGGACGAGGCGTTCCTCTTCGGAACGAAAACCTCGCTGTCGCTCTCAGCCGCGGCCGAAGCCATGTTTGTTCACACACAGGTGAAAACAAGCGGGGCGCTAATATATTACTATGACTCACTCTGATTGGTTAAGGGTCAAACAAAGGCGTGTCATTCACCGCAGGTAAGTTCCCTTTTCATTCAGAGGCAGAAATTCAACAGCAGAGCTGTGAATCGTGATAAAAAGGTCTCTCAAAAATGACAGACCGTCAGATGTGTGGATCGTAAAACGGTCTAAAATCGTCTTATCGCCCAGCCCTAATATAAAATAATAAAAAGATTTTCTGTTCTGCCATGCCAGCTGCTTGCTTGTGTTTTCGTACCGCGTGGCTTTACGTACCGTTGCTACAGCCTTGCTTTCCTGGACGTAACGGGTCCCGCCAATTCATGAAGTGGAAACCGAAGCAATGCAGTATTTCAGAAGAATATATGAGTGTTTATTAGTTCAGTGCGATAAAGTCTTATTTTTGTTTCTAGAAGGTCTTAAAAAGTCTTGAAAAGTCTTAAATTGAATTTTGAGATCCCTGCATACACCATGCAAAAGGAGGACCTCCTCCATCGCTGATTTTTCCAACATCTGATCCATAGATTTCAATTAAAAACTAAAGATCACGGGTCTCATTTATCAAACATGGCGTAGAATCCTTACTAAAACCGTACTTAAGCTCAGCAAAACAAAAGTTCTTACGCCAAGCAGGTGTGTGATCTATCAAACATGGAGGACGCACAGCTGCACGCCACCTCCGCTTCATAAATCAGAGACTAACGAGAATGTTTCTCAGCTGCTTTTTAGTCACATCCCGCCCTCACCACGCCCACCTACTGCCATAAATGGTCAATGCAAAGTGCCTTGTGGACCTCATGTATATACATAAGCCGGCTGTTGCAGCGCTCCACCAATGACATGGCGACCGTAGATCAAGGCAGATCAAGGAAGCGCTATTTCACAGAAGCAGAAGTTGAGGTACCTGTGGGTGAGGTGGAGAAATGACAGGAAGTACTTTTGCAAAACAAACAAGAGAAAATCCACGGAGTGGCACAGCGTTGCTGAAGCCGTCAATGCTGACTTCTTCAGAGAGATCTGTGGCAGATATAAAAAATGGTCCAATCAGGATTCGATCCCCAGACTCCCGGGTGAAAGTCACACACGCTAACCAGCCAGCCAAATGGAGATCTCCCTTGTACAAGTAGCCAGGGCGCATGATCAATCGGGTCACAGTGACAGGACACACACTGTCCTAGACGCATGACGTGCTGTCTCAATCTGTACCCCTGTCCGTATTCTGCGCTTCAGGCTGTGTGTGTTGGAGGGGATGGGGGGGGGGGGGGGGGGGTCTTGTTCTGTGTGAAAACGAAGCGGTACAAGTGATAATGCTGCAGGATTTCATAATTGTATCTTCTCAGCAGCAGCACTGCAGGCGCTCTCCATGTCCAGCATGTGTGTAAGCCAGGTCCTTCGTCAACTTCAAGTTGACACATTTTTCCGCTACGTTTTCCTTCATAAATCCCAAAGTTTGTGTGGAAAGTTGCTTACGCAGTTTTCCGACCCCGTTTTGTGTGTAAGCTAGCTTGATAAATGAGGCGCCAGGTGTTGGTCACCCAGTCGTTTAACGGATGGACGAGTGGTACTCTGTTGCACAAACGTTTCTAACAGCAGCTCTTCTCAGCTGAGGATCACACCGGAGCACCTCCGTGACCCTGAGACTGCCAGCGATGGTGGAAACAGCTTCAGATCTGACCTACTTGCACCTAAAATAAACCTTCTGCAAAAGACGAGATTAATTCCACTTTGACTGATGACTGCTGCTTTCTTGTTTGCTCAGAACCTGCAAAGAGCTCCTGGGATTTTTACCTTCAAAAGTGGGAAAAGTAAAGTAAAAGTTGCTGTTCTGTGATGATAACTGAACGAAGTACATCTGAGTGCAGACACTAGCAGCCAGAGGGCATTTTAATGTCTCACTAGATATTTGGATTGAAATAAAAACAAAACTTTGGGGCAAAAATGCAAAAACAGAAAACATAAAGAATGAAAGTGATCTATTATTGTTTTTATTTGTCTTTTGTTATTATTCATTTAACTGTTTTCATATTTAAGATTTATTTATTTATTGTTTGCCTTTTTATTATTACTATTGAAAACATTTTTGTTGCTTTTGTTCTGTTTTCTATATTTCCCGTTTTTGATATTGTTCATTTAATTTTTATTAACTCGTTTTACTTTTCTTTGTATCACTTTTGGTTTTCTACCAACG
>NC_091743.1:91418957-91431457 GCF_043380555.1 Nothobranchius furzeri
AAGGCAGCATGAGTAGGGTAGAAGGCAGCATGAGTAGGGTAGAAGGCAGCATGAGTAGGGTAGAAGGCAGCATGAGTAGGGTAGAAGACAACATGAGTAGGGTAGAAGGCAGCATGAGTAGGGTAGAAGGCAGCATGAGTAGGGTAGAAGACAGGACGAGTAGGGTAGAAGGCAGCATGAGTAGGGTAGAAGGCAGCTTGAGTAGGGTAGAAGACTGCATGAGTAGGGTAGAAGACAGGATGAGTAGGGTAGAAGACTGCATGAGTAGGGTAGAAGACAGGATGAGTAGGGTAGAAGGCAGCATGAGTAGGGTAGAAGACAGGATGAGTAGGGTAGAAGACAGGATGAGTAGGGTAGAAGGCAGCATGAGTAGGGTAGAAGACAGGATGAGTAGGGTAGAAGGCAGCATGAGTAGGGTAGAAGACAGGATGAGTAGGGTAGAAGACTGCATGAGTAGGGTAGAAGACAGGATGAGTAGGGTAGAAGGCAGCATGAGTAGGGTAGAAGACAGCATGAGTAGGGTAGAAGACTGCATGAGTAGGGTAGAAGACAACATGAGTAGGGTAGAAGGCAGCATGAGTAGGGTAGAAGGCAGCATGAGTAGGGCAGAAGGCAGCATGAGTAGGGTAGAAGACTGCATGAGTAGGGTAGAAGGCAGCATGAGTAGGGTAGAAGGCAGCATGAGTAGGGTAGAAGACAACATGAGTAGGGTAGAAGGCAGCATGAGTAGGGTAGAAGACAACATGAGTAGGGTAGAAGGCAGCATGAGTAGGGTAGAAGGCAGCATGAGTAGGGTAGAAGACAACATGAGTAGGGTAAAAGGCAGCATGAGTAGGGTAGAAGGCAGCATGAGTAGGGTAGAAGGCAGCATGAGTAGGGTAGAAGACAACATGAGTAGGGTAGAAGGCAGCATGAGTAGGGTAGAAGGCAGCATGAGTAGGGTAAAAGGCAGCATGAGTAGGGTAGAAGGCAGCATGAGTAGGGTAGAAGACAACATGAGTAGGGTAGAAGGCAGCATGAGTAGGGTAGAAGGCAGCATGAGTAGGGTAGAAGACAACATGAGTAGGGTGGAAGGCAGCATGAGTAGGGTAGAAGGCAGCATGAGTAGGGTAGAAGGCATGTTGCTGTGCTGACTTTGAAGAGTTGAAGAGTGAGTGTGCATGTGCAGCTTGTTTGTGTTGAATCATAAGGCTGGCTGAAGCAGTCCTCCTGATGTCAGCTCTATGCTATGCACTCTTTGGACAAACCTCACCCACACCCCTCACCCTCCTCACCCATCTGTGTTTCTATTTTCAGGGTGTGAGCGGAATGTCCGTGGATGAGAAACCTGAAGACCCCATGTATGTGTATGAGTCAACGGTTCATTGCACCAATATCCTCCTCTGTCTCAATGACCAGCGGAAGCAGGATATCCTCTGCGATGTGACTGTCCTGGTGGAGGGCAAAGAGTTTAGAGGGCACCGGGCCGTGCTGGCCGCCTGCAGCGAGTATTTCCTCCAGGCGCTGATGAGCCAAGCGGAGAATGGCTTGGTGGTTAGCCTTCCTGAAGAGGTAGGTGTTTTAGACAGGCCTCCCTTCCATTCCACTGAAGACTACTGACTTTTAAACAATACAACAGTAAAAGCTCTCCTGTAACCCAGTGCAGAGCAAGACTACATGAGTGTGAAGGTCCTCAGTCCAGCTTAGCTAAGATCAGAGTCAGGTTATGGGATCCATCAAACAGGTTATGATAACAGGAACCAGAAACTAGTAACAATATGATTTATCTCTGATTTTCCAGGTATGAGTACATTACAAAGAGTAATGTTAGGGTTTTGGTCCAGGTTCCTCACATCGGTACGCATTTGGTATAAAAAAATACAAAGTTGAGGTTTTATTGCCACAAAAAACGCGAGCCTGACTGTGTTCCATGTTGTGGAGAAGCTAATGCTTAACAGTTAGCTTCTACTAGCTTCTACGTACTCTGCGCTCTCCCTTCCGTGGCGGTCCCAAGCCAAGGTGGGCGGAGCCAAGAATACCAATTTTCCCTGTGACATAGAAGAGACTGGCTTTGTCTGAGCCGATCGTTTTCTCGTCTGTTTCCGTTCTGAGGCTAAAGCAGGCGACACATTCAGAGGGATCAAGTTTCTGTGGTTTCTATGGGAACAAGACCTTTTAGCCCACTGCAGATAGTCACAAAGGAAATCACCTCCAGATGAGGAATATGAAGGCTGCGTTTAGATCATTTCATTATGTGAACTAAAGAGGATGATTGACGTCTGCCTCCTTATGGGCTCTGTTGGGTCAAATGTCCCCTCAGACCCAACAGATGTTATAGTTTTAATCCCAAACCCATAAATGATCCTTTTGAGCCCAGATAGCAATAAAAGTGTTTTAATTTGGTCTTTTATGTGTTGTAAGATGGAGACAAAGGTGTGACAAAGGGCATTATTGAATCTGTAACACTGTGCCAATTATCACCTGTTACCTGCCACCCTGGTGTCAGCATCACCTTCCAGTGAGATTAACACCACCACTGTCTCAGCTCTCATCAGGTTTAGCAGCTCTGTCACTTCTCACTGATCGGTGTCAGAACCTTTCCTGATGGTTCTTTTGTCTTTTAAAGCTCGGAACAAGGTGTAGCTCCTGGTTACACCTTAACTTTTACTCCTGTAGAACAAGCAAGGACCACCTGAACACTGATGGGGCTGTCATAGCTACATGATAAAAGCACCACCCATGTTGAGATGTGTGTGACTGGGGAAACTGGGACACATTCCAAATGGGAGGTGGAGATCTGGATCCTCGTTGGGGCTGTGTGCAATAAGAACGGTCTCCTGTCACACCGCGCTGCTGTTGTGTTGTGTTGTGTTGTGTTGTGTTGTGTTGAGAAGTTGTGTAAAACAAGCTGCATTTTTTCCTTTTTTAACTTTGTTTCAACATGGAACCAGCGCCTTTGGGCCCAGAACCACCTTTTCCACTATCCAATCAGCTTGCAGTGATGTCATATCTCCATCCAGCCGCTACCACCTGTGTCAGAATCATTCTGTATAAATTCACATGCTGTAACGGCTTCATGGATGAACTCCTGTGCCACCGTTGACCAAGAAGTATTGTAAGAACTCTGAAGATGTGCAGCTACATCACGGTTATGTTCATCCTCCTGTAAACGTTCTAGATCCACAGACACAAAGACGAGCCCTAATGCTGATGCTTATGATCAGGTCTGCTAGAGCCTGAGAGTTGTGACTTGACCCATCATCAAAGAGAGGTGTTTTAATTCTTCTCTCCTTAAAACAAACTCACCTGCTGACAGACTCATACACTCTAGAACAGTGGTCCCCCCACCCCCAACTCCTACCTGCATGCACACATACACAGAGATTCATTACAGACTTTATATAAACATACTGAATTATATCTCCTGGGCAGAGTTCTGATTTTACTAGCTGCGGCATATTTTATAAATGTAATTTTTACAAATATGATCTTGGTAACCTCACAGCCTCAGCGAAGACACACCTCAGGTTGGAAACCACTGAGTACTGAATTAGTCAAGCAGAAAACTACAATAACAACCGATAAAGCTTAAGAGTGGTAACTGGTTTTGTGTTTGTTTCTGACTTTCCAAACTGGTTTTATTCAATTCAACTTTATTATAAAGCACCAAATCACGACCAGAGTCGACTCAATGACTTTCACACATAAACATTCCATTCCATTCCAGGTCATTAAGCCAATCAGTTAAAAGTTTCCTATCAGCAGGTTGCATCGAGTCACTGACTAGTGTCAGAGTCTTTACAGCAATCCTCATACTAAGCAAGCATGCAGTGACAGTGGAGAGGAAAACTCCCTTTTAACAGGAAGAAACCTCCAGAGAATCCTGGCTCAGTATAAGCAGCCATCCTCCACGACTCACTGGGCATGGAGAAGACAGAACACACACACACACACACACACACACACACACACACACGTATGTGTGTGTGTGTGTGTGTGTGTGTGTGTGTGTGTGTGTGTGGTAAAAAGATTTGGTCCAAGAACTGAACCCTGTGGTACTCCGCAAGTAACCCTGGAGTATGAAGAAGATTTGTCATGTACATTTACAAAATGAAATCTGTCAGACAGGTAGGATTTAAACCAGCCTAACGCTGTTCCTTTGATCCCTACAACATGTTCAAGTCTTTCTACAAGAACATTGTGATCAACTGTGTCAAAGGCAGCACTGAGATCTAACAAGACTAGAACAGACACAAGATTCTTATCTGAGGCCATGAGAATATCATTTGTAACTCTCACTAATGCAGTTTCAGTGCTGTGATACTCTCTAAAACCAGACTGAAATTCCTCAAACAGATCATTAGTGTTTAAATGCTGACATACTTGGATGGCCACTATTTTCTCCAGGACTTTGGATAAAAATGGAAGGTTAGATATTGGTCTATAATTCATTGGGTCATCTGGATCCAGAGAAGGCTTCTTAAGTGAAGGTTTGATTACAGCAACCTTAAAATCTTGTGGTACATACCCATTTACTAAGGATAGATTGATTGTATCTAGAATGGGGGCAGTAACCAAAGGAAATGCTTCTTTAAATAATTTGGTTGGGATTGGATCCAAAATGCAAGTTGAAGGTTTAGATGAAGCTAATATTTTTGATAACTCTGAAAGCTCAACTGGATCAAAACGGTTCAAGCACAGATGAGGTTCTACAGTCACCTCTGATGCTGCCTCACTTACTGAGGAAGAAGAAATCGCATTAGGGAGGATGCTAAAGATTTTGTTTCTAATAGAATTAATTTTACTTGTAAAAATCCCATGAAGTCGTTGCTGCTGAAGGCTAAGGGAAAAGATGGCTCAGAGCTATGATTCTGTGTAAGTTTAGCAACTGTACTGAAAAGAAATTTAGGATTATGCTTATTCTCCTCAATTAGTGCTGAGAAATAAGCAGTTCTAGCTTGTTGAAGCTTATTTTTATAAAGCACAAGACTATTTTTCCAAAATAAGTAGGACCCCTGCCGGTGTGTAGAGTGCCATGTTCTCTCCAATTTTCTAGAGTTCTATTTTAAAGTACGTAGATCAGAATTAAACCAGGGAACCAACTTCCTGCGCCTTCAGTTCGTGAAGAGCTAGAAATCAAAATATTTCCCACTGCTACGTTCCTCTGAGATTCTAAAGCCAGTAAAGATGGCACAGTTGATTTAAAAGATGCAAAAGTCTGATCGATGTCACTATTGTGAAATTTACTTTCATGTCTCGAGAACTCAGTTATAAAAAACTCAAAGGTTATCAGAAAGTGGTCCGAGAGGACTGCATTATGTGGAAAGATCGTTATTTACTCACACTCTATGCCATAAGTCAGCATAAGGTCCAATGTATGATGGCAGGAGTGGGTGGAGCTATGTATTATGCGGGTAAAACCAATTGAGTCTAAGATATTACTAAAGGCTACACTGAGGCAATCATTTTCAATGTCCACATGAATGTTGAAATCCCCCACGACAATGACCTTATCAGTATTTAGCACCAAATCAGATAAAAAAAATCAGAGATCTGATCCAAAAACTGAGAGTAAGGGCCTGGTGGACGATACAAAACTACAAAACAACCCTGCAAACCGTCAGTGTCGCATGGACATGCAGCTCATGGCTATATTGAGTCGGTTGGTCCAGTTTACCTCTATAGGATGTCCAAACTAAGTCTTTGCACAGTGAGAAAGAGTGGTTTTAGAGTTTTACTACTGATAATGACAGTTAGGATCTATTTTAGGCCCCAGGTTAATGACTTGCATTTTAATCCAACTATAAGGTTCATATTATTTGTGAAACTAATGTGTCTCCAGTCTTTGACCATTTTTATTTAGATTTTCTTTTGTTTAATTAAAAGGTCCATCAGGGGTTTATGTCCAGTTTCCTGGTTGGTGACTTGAGAGTGCCAACACTGATGTGGGGGTGGGAGGTGCTGGGCCACTGCTCTACTGTATCAGCATCCTTCAGCGTGTCTGTGTGTACTTAAGCAGCTCTGAGCTGACGGTCGGCTGGTCCAGCTCTCCTCTCACCGCTGCAGTGGCGTGCGGCCTGAGCGTGAGGGTAGATCAGAAGAGCAGTGGCTGTTGGAGAAAAGGGAAAGCCCCCACCTTCCTCCCTAAAGGCCTTGTTGAAACTGGTGTTGGTGACATCATCTGTATCTACTGTGATTGTGAGGCTTTGTTGGACCAACACAATGCTGCTTTCACTGATGCTGTCAACAAATATTGGGGGGGGGGGCTGACATCATTCTGACTGTAGAGTTAAGGTGGAATCATGAAAGGAGTCTGAACTACAGCCTTCCCTCTGGGCATTGAGTAGAGAAGAAGTCCAAGACAGCATCAACATAAATCTGTTGGTTTGTTTCCCTTTTGGTGGAAATATGCTGACAAGGGCAGCCACTGACTTTAGGCCCCATCAGTGGAGCAACGCGGAGCTCCGAGTCAAACATCAGCCATCTTTACACTCTGGTCAGAGAACAAAACGGTTCTGTTCATGAGGACGGATTTGTCAAGGGCGGCTGAAGAATTCACCAGATGACCCGGGCTTTAGCAGGGCTTTGAGCTCTGGTTGACCGCTGTTTGCTTCTGTAATTCTTTATTTTCAGCAGATTGAGACTGAAAAACATCACGGTACACTGAGGCTCACACTTGAAACTGGGCTGCTACAAATGATGATTTTGATAGATAAGGTCTTTATTCACCATTTGAACACACACTTAACAAGTTTTCCTGTCCACTGTCGCTACATGCTTGCGTAGAATGGCGATTGTTGTGAGAGAGATAGGTGTATTTTGGGACAGATGAATACATTTAGGAGTCCGTTTAATTATAAACACCAGTAAAGAACATGGAAAATGTCTCCATGTATCTGTCTTAGCTCTAATAACGAGGTCCTGAAGGTTACATTTCAGCAGTAACCTGTGGCTTCTGGTGATACTAAAATATTTAGAGTGACTGGTGGTGATTTTAACGGGCCGTCTACCAGTGACATAAAAAAACACTCTTGTCCCAAATAATTCAATTCAGCAAGACCCTTGAATGTGTCGGTAGGCTGAAGCAGCAGAGTAAAGCAGCATCAGAGCCACATCATCTGCATAGAGGTTTGATGGATTAGATGTGAACACTGGGTATCAGTATCAGAGTCAGTCTCGACTCCAGTGGCCCGAGGCTCCAGAGGCAGAGAGAAAATACGTAATACATGTTTGATTAAACAACAAGAAGAAGAAGCAGGTCTCCCATCCCTACAGATGACCATCTACTTGCTAAAACAGCAAGTCTGTGTGAAACTCTTCAGCTGCAGCTGTGGATCCAGAGGATGATGTCAGACTGGTTTAGGGTCGGTTCAGTAGAAAATCACTCTATTGTTTAGGAAGCTGTGCTCGCCGCTCGTTTCCTTCTGCAGCGCGGTAGCCTCATCCTCAGCTGTGAGACAAAGCAGTCCAGCTCCACCGTTCATCAGTCAGTTTGTTTGCTCCTAGAGTGACATCACTGGTGTAGAGCTGAAGCGGCCGCCCTGCTCTTGCACCAGGCTGTGGTGCTGTCTGTAATAATCACACACGCTGCAGCGCTCATGGAAAGTGTGTGCTCAGCTGCTGAGCCCAGCTGAAAACAGATTCCTGGTCAGCTCAGCAGTTTTCCTGCAGCTTTGCTGTTTATCAGCACCTCTGGATGCCACATCATCACAGTCTCCTTCATTCACTCCGTCGCTGCTGCAGGTCTTCTCTGAGTGGGACTGAAGTCAGAGGCTTTTACTGTCCATTTGGTGGGTTTGCTTCTTGCTTTGTGTCTGACTCTTTGATGTGTAAGGGGGGATTACGTGTTGACCACAGAGCAACACAAACAGTTCACAATAGTTCATGTGAGGAAGTCCTCAGCAGTCAGGTTTGGCTGGTTGTTTTTTGTCTGCTCGCTCCATCGTGCTGTCAGAAGAGGAAGAAACTGGATTACAACAATTATTTCGTTATTTGAAATAACGCATAAGAAATAAAACTGGCCCTCGCCACCCGTACATCCTCCACCAGGGGCCAGGAGACACGTACCGGACTGGTTTCTGTTCTCACCACTCTGCATAAAATCTGAGGTTCTGAAAAGAGCCACACCGACCAGACCACTTGAGTCAGAATCAGTCTGGCTCCAAGTGGTTCGTACACACAAAATTTCAGTGATTGACGCTTTGAGCTCCGTGGAGTTGAGTGGCATGTGTAGCAGCTTAAGCAGAGAAGCTAACTTCTGTCCCCCAGGCCAGCTCTCCGGGGGAATCTAAGGCGTTCCCAGGCCAGCGGAGAAACTCTCCAGCATATTTCTCTCTGACTCTGTAAACAAAAATGTTAAATCCTCAGCAATCTTAGTGAGTGAGGACCCAGCACTCGAGGGGGGAAGGGTCTAATTTCCAAGATTGTGATGTCACAATCAGAGATGTTTTGACCCAGCTTGTTTTTTGGCTCATAATTCAATTTTCCCCTGTGTTCTGTCTAACTGTCAGCCAATCAGAATGGATGTCTGAGTGCCATAAGCACGCCTCACAGGTGGAGCAGTATAGATCAGCTACAATACTCCGCCTGATACCAAAACCTTATTAGAAACGCTTTTAGCTGTAACGCACAAGATGGAAATGAGGAGGAAAGAAAAGTGTGTGTGTGTGTGTGCGTGTGTGTGTGTGTGTGTGTGTGTGTGTGTGTGTATGTGTGTGTGTGTATGTGTGTGTGTGTAGGGGATGCACAAGAATCTGCTTCTGCAGAAAGAGAGAGAGAGGAAGTGGAACCTGAACAAACACTACAGAACCAAGAGATTGTGCCAAGCAACATAAGGATGTATAACAGTAAGAATATTTGCTGAAAGCACACAGGAATACTTCATTCATGGTGCATTTAGTGCCAACCTCAGCCCAAGTTAACATGTCAAAAGCACCAGAGTTCATACCGGTGAGTTCGATTCAATTCAGCTTATTTATAAAGCACACTTCAAGGACCTTCACATAATAAACATTCCAACACAGGTCAGGTCATTTAGCCAGTCAGAATCCCAGAACTGGTGGTCAGGTCCACAGTGCATGAGCATAACAGGTGTCAGACGGAAGGATGGTTTGGGGTTTTTATGGAGGCAGCAGAGACCCACAAACGGATTCCTCTTAGCACCTGTTGATAGGAACGTTTCACCTTGTAACAGAAGCATTAACGTGAAGGATGTTAATCATTTGAAGACTAACATCAGTTGGGTTCAGATCCGTGGTTAATGCGTGAAACTTCAAACTAGATTCAGTAACTGTCTGCAGCCTCACTGGATAATCACAGTTAGTAGTAATGCAAACACACAAACACACGTCCTAATTGTTGACGTAAGGACAGATTGTGCACATACACACCACGCCCTCCCTGACGTGGACTTTCCTCTGTGTGTGAGCTCTGAAGCCGCAGGCCTGTTGGGATGCTGCTGGCTGATATTTGTAGTGAACTGGAGATCCAGCTGCCACGACGCTGCAGGTCTGCTCAACCACTACAATACATCTAAACGTCTTCATTAATGCAGCGGTTGCAGCCAGATGTTTTTGTGACATTTGTTGGTTTACAGCAGACCGCCTGTGGTCAACCCGCAGCAGCTAAATATGCATCATTTCAATTCCTTCATGAGGAATTTTACAGTTTGATCCAAAGTGGAGATAGAGAAGATTGCTCTGAACGGAGTTCTTACTTCACCAAACATAGTCTCACCTGCTACTCAGGTGTGTTGGTAACGCTCAATGTTCTACCTGAAGGATGGAGGGGCTTGGGCAGGGTGAGTGGGGTCCATCATTATGTTCTGGGCTCTGGATCTGGGTCTGCTGGAGCACCTCAGACCAGAACCTAGACCAGATCCCAGAGCAGATTGGTGCAAGGATGCTCTCCACCACTTAGCACACTAACTGCTTCAGCCTTCTCTTGGAACAGAGCTGCTGAAGACCCATTAGGACTTGAGAAGGCTCGTTGTTGGAAACCATTACTGTTCACAGCAGCTCCAGCCACGGGCACACCTTCATTATTTCTAACTAGACTGTCAACCCTCCACCTGTTGATAAGCTGGAGCTCCTGCAGACCTCCTACCAGCAGGCGAGCCACCTCCGTTCTGGTCCAAGTCCTCCGACATGACAGTAGAGTCTGGAAGTCTGTTGGATCAGGAGTTTTCCTCATCAGCTGGCATTAGGTCTAAATGAAGATCTCCCTCTATCTCCCGGCACCACATGGTCACCGTGGGGATAAGCTGTGATCTTACAAACTCTCGGGCATTATCAGAGGCGAGCTGAAGACGACGAGCACTGACACAGAGGGTGAGGCTTCTAGACTGACCTGGGATCAGGCGGCCGCTGTACCAGGAGCTGTCTAACCGTTCCTGTCAGTCTTGGCTCTCTTTACTCCGCCTCTCCAGTTTCAAAGCCTGAACACTCTGGCTCTGCTCAGATGACTCTAAAGTAGATTTTGGATTTGTAGGTTTTCATTAGTAACTTTTTCTTAAACCATGTTGTCATTCATGCCATCAGACTCATCCACACAATGGCTGTGCTGATGGTAATGCTGGCAATGTCCACTTTCCTCTTTTGCAGGTCACTGCCAGGGGGTTTGCTCCATTGCTGCAGTTTGCCTACACTGCTAAGCTGTTACTCAGCAGAGAAAACATCCAGGAGGTCATCCGCTGTGCTGAATTCCTACGCATGCACAACCTTGAGGACTCGTGCTTTCGTTTCCTGGAAGCTCAGCTACGCAGGGAAGAGGACAGCCTGCTGCTTTGCCCTAAGGGGACAGCAGAGGCAATCAACTCAGATGATGAAAGCATGCAGTCAGAGACTGAGAGGCCATCCTCCGCCAATACACAGCATTGTTCTGATGTCCTCGCCTCCTTTCAACACGCTGATGATGACAGACTAGGAATGACTATCCCTGGTAACTTCACAGACGGCCAGCTGAACATTGATCGGCACGGAGCATCAGACCTGCCGCGATGCCCCAAGTACAGGAAATATCAGTGGGCTTGCAACAAGCACAATGACACCTCCTCACACACCAGTACCTCAGGTTTTCCAAGCACATTTAAGGAGAGCAGCGTCAGCAGGACTGTGCCAGGCCAGGACAGGCTGCCCGTGGCTCAGGTCAAAGTTGAACCACAGGTGGAGGAAGAGGCCGTTTCGTTGTGCCTGTCGGGTGATGAGCAGGACGTCAGGGAGGTGGACAGTGTGACCGCTATGGAGATGGATAACCCAATATCACTGGAAAGATCCAAGATAACCAAGTCCCCATCCTGCCTCCGAGCCTTCTTCAAGACAGGGCTAGACCTCCCTAGTCTGTCCAACACTTCACCGCAGCTATTCACCAACAGACTGGTTTGCTCCTGGGACAAAGGAACCTCTCAGGGAGATCATAAAAAAGATTTAAGGCCTTTCACTGAGCTGGGCCTGCCTGTTATGTCTCCAAAGGACACCGATGGTTTCCATTCAGGGTTGTCTCTCAAGCCTTCTTCCTGTGATGGGGTCTGCAAACAGGAAGTAGAACTAGACCGCCGTAGTGTTATTTTTTCTTCAGGGGCTTGCAACCGGGTAGGAACGCCAGGGCATTCCTACCCGGGTGGAAACTCTTTAGAGATGGAGCTCTCTGAGCAGGTGACGAAAGTCCTGTGGCCTGAAGCTAGCCAGTCCCTCCCCAACACCCAGACCTTTTCACCCAGTACAACCGCCCCTGAGCCTCCAGTCCCGTGCCGTCCACGGCCTAACACCAGCTGCCCAGTGCCAATCAAAGTGTGCCCACGCTCGCCGCCTTGTGAGACACGCACCAGGACTTCCAGCTCCTGCTCCTCTTACTCGTATGCAGAGGACGGGAGCGGCGGCTCCCCTTGCAGTCTGCCTCAGTTTGAATTTTCCTCTTCGCCATGCTCCAACATGACCCGATGTCACAACGCAGACCAGCAGGAGCAAAGTGTGGGAGGGGAAGTCCTGTTCGGCCAAGTGCGACCCAAGATTAAATGTGAGCAGTCCTACGGCACCAACTCCAGTGATGAATCCGGCTCCTTCTCAGAGGGGGACAGCGAGTCCTGCAACGTGCAGGAGAGAGGGCCAGAGGTGAGTCGCATGATGTTGCTCTCATACGTGATTCTTTCATGGCTAAGTGTATGAATAATTCCAATCTTACGGACTGTAGATAACTCCTGGAACTGCCTCTTCTCATTGAAATAGATTTATGTCCTATAGCACACATAATCTAATGGCTAGTCTGAGTTTGAATTTAAAATAATGATGATGATGATATTTCTGCCATATTTAAACACATACATGAGGAGAACATGCTAACTCCACACATGCATGAGGAGAACACGCTAAATCCACACATGCATGAGGAGTACACGCTAACTCCACACATGCATGAGGAGAACATGCTAACTCCACTCATGCATGAGGAGAACACGCTAACTCCAAACATGCATGAGGAGAACATGCTAACTCCACACATGCATGAGAACACGCTAACTCCACACA
>NC_091743.1:91436457-91441457 GCF_043380555.1 Nothobranchius furzeri
CGCTTTTCCTGGATCACCTTTTGTGCTGCGTGAAGACCTGGAAACTTCCTGTTGTCCAAACCTGAGGAGCAGCACTCTTCTGCCATCTCGTGGCCAAAATCTGAACGACACAATCCTAATGAAATCGCACCACGTGATTAAAGCTGATTAATTTATCCAAGCATTCCTCACTATCTCTTGGAAAATTGTAAATGGGTGCTGGCAAGTTGATGTTTTAGTTTTTTGGTGACTTAATCAGAATTTTAACCTAAAAGTTTGTAAACCTCAAAGCCAGAGCTCCTCCTCCAGCTGTGACCCTGAGCAGGAACCAAGCCCCCATAATCCGGGTCTGGATATGAAGCAAAACAGGAAGTGCCTCGGTCTGGCCTGGAAACTGCTCCGGGATTTTCAGCCTCTCAACTTAGACCATTAGTTGTAGCTTTTGTGCGTCTTTTTGGATATTTTTGTGCAATTGTTGGACAAAATGACTTGCTGTGGTATTAATTGCACTAATAGAGCGTCCAAGGAGTCTCCACTTCATTTCTAAGTAAAATTATATTTATGTATTTATGTCGATGGTTTTAGGTCACTGCCGCTCTTGCGCTAGCTGAACTTAGATTTTAACATGTACTGTTTAACCATCCATACATACATCTATTTTCATCCACTAATCCGGAGTCGGGTCGCGGGGTCAGTAGCCTAAGGCGAGAGGCCCAGATTTCCCTCTCCCCAGCCACTTGGGCCAGCTCCTCCGGGGGAATCCCAAGATGTTCCCTGGCCAGGTGAGAGACATAGTCCCTCCTCCTGGGTCTACCTTTAGGTCTCCTCCCGGTTGGACGTCCCCGGAAATCCTCACCAGGAGGCATCCTAACGAGATGCCCGAGCCACCTCAACTGGCTCCTCTCGATGTGGAGGAGCAGCAGATCTACTCCGAGCCCCTCCTGCATGACCGAGCTTCTCACCCTATCTCTAAGGGAGAGCCCAGACACCCTGTGGAGAAAACTCATGTCGGCCGCTTGTATCCGTGATCTCGTTCTTTCGGTCACTACCCAAAGCTCGTGACCATAGGTGAGGGTAGGAACGTAGAACGACCGGTAAATCGAGAGCTTCTCCTTCTGACTCAGCTCTCTCTTCACCACGACAGACCGGTACAACGCCCGCATCGCTGCAGATGCAGCACCAATCCACCTATCGATCTCACGCTCCAGTTTTCCCTCACTCCTGAACAAGACCCCGAGATACTTAAACTCCTCCACTTGGGGCAGGACCTCATCCCTGACCCGGAGAAGGCATTCTACCCTTTTCCGAATCAAGACCATGGTCTCAGATTTAGAGGAGCTGATTCTCATCCCAGCTGCTCCACACTCGGCTGCGAACCGCTCCAGCGGGAGTACTGTTTAACCATGACATTTAGATGTAATAGGGTAAAATCCAGTGCATTTAACATAATGCTGCACTTAAGAAAATGGGTTGAAATATGACATGTTGGTGGAGCTGGGTTCCCACTATCGGTATGGTCCCCTCCCCCCAGCGGCAGCTCTGCACATCTCTGATCTCAGCGGCGCTTGTCTGCTGTGCGGCTGCCGGCTTGTGGAGGTCTCAGAGACCTCTGTGTTCCACCCGGTTCTACCCAGCGGTCAGCCCGGCGTATCTCTGTCTCAGAGGCTCTGGTGTTGTGCACAGTTAACTCCGGTTGTAGCTAGGTAGCTACCTCCGTTAGCTTAGCTCCCACCTCTGCGTTAGCTTTGGGTTAGCTTGTCGCTACATCGCTTCAGTTCAACGGGTGTCGTCATTTGATCCCAGCCTTACAGCCCCACCCTCAGCTCCTCCTCTCTTCCCTTTTGTGGAATTGTCTGGGCTTGACGGAACCTGTGACACGGTCAAACTGGCGGTGGTGGCCACCTCCCATTTGGCCTCAACAACGTGTTATTGGAGCCTATAGACACGAATTGTCCAGTGTATATGTCGATGGCAGGAACACGTGTGTGGAAGTGGACAGATGGAAATCACTATCTGTTATCAAGCTGAAATCAAACTAATTTGACTTTAATTGAACAAATCTTTTATCTCAGTTCCTAGATTCAGGAGTCAGACGAATTTCTTTGTTTCTATGAAGATGTTTTGTTCTTCATCCGGTCAGAACAAGAGTGCAACGCACCAACCCTGTCAGCTGAAGGAGAGCTTCACTGATGTCGGCTAGCTTATTCTCTCCTGGGGTGGTCGGGGTGATCATGCTCATTAAGCCTTTCTAGTTGTTTGGTTCCCTTACATTGAGGTCAGGTGATTGAAGAGGTCCTGTTCCATATTTGCTGGCTCGACTAGAAGGACCAGGTTCTGGAAAAAGAGAACCTTCTGCTGCATTTCTTATTGAACTTGTGAAACTTTACCTTTTCCTCATCCACGCTAGAACTGGACCATCTCATCACTTCAGTCTTAGCTTGATTGCCATCCATCCATTTTCTTCCACTCATCTGGGGTCGGGTCACGGGGGCAGCAGCCCAAGCAGGGAGGCCCAGACTTCCCTCTCCCCAGCTACTTGAGCCAGCTTCTCCGGGGGAATCCTAAAGCGTTCCCTGGCTCGCTGAGAGACATAGTCTCTCCAGCGTTTCCTGGTTTTCCTTTAAATGTCTTCCCAGTTAGACTTGACCAGAAGACCTCACCAGGGGGCATCCTGACCAGATGCCCAAGCCACCTCAGCTGGCTCCTCTGAATGTGGAGGAGCAGCTTGTTTGCATAAAGTGATTTTAAAAAGTCTTTGGTGAGGTTGTCAGCAGGTGTTCCTCAAGTACCTGTCCTTGGACCACTATTACTCTACATATCACTGATCTGGCACCCATAACTGCGATATGCCGATGACATGGTAGTTTATATACATGTTGGTAGCATGATGCGATTAACATTTGAAAGAACCACGTCTTTCATTAGCTGTTTGCTACTCAAGCTTTAGCGGAGAACACATGTGGTATCTGGGGCTAAACCGGTCTTTCTCTTTATTTTCCAGGTGAAGCTCCCCTTTCCTATTGATCAAATCACAAATCTTCCACGGAATGACTTCCAGATGTTGGTAAAAATGCACAAATTGACCTCGGAGCAGCTGGAGTTCATCCATGATGTGAGGAGGCGGAGTAAAAACCGCATAGCGGCGCAGCGCTGTCGCAAGAGGAAGCTTGACTGCATTCTTAACCTGGAGTGTGAGATCAGAAAACTGGTGAGTGAGGGTCAGGGCAGAGGTGTGCTGATGCTTCAGTGCTCACGGGAACATCGTCATGTTGTTGTTGTTGTTGTTGTCTCCTCACCCTGCGTGTATTTCACTAGGTTTCATTTATGTTTATTTAATACGTTAGATTGGATTCTCAATGTTTTCATTTAACTTTGTGGCTAGATTTGTTTATTGTTGCTAGAGGAGTAAAACAGTTTGAATGTGTGCGTGCGTGTGTGTGTGTGTGTGCGTGCGTGCTTGTGTGTGTGTGTGTGTGTGTGTGTGTGTGTGTGTGTGTGTGTGTGTGTGCGTGTGCGTGCGCGTGCGTGCGTGCGTGCGTGTGTGTGTGTGCGTGCGCGTGTGTGTGTGTGTGTGTGTGTGCGTGCGTGCGTGCGTGTGTGTGTGTGTGTGTGTGTGTGTGTGTGTGTGTGTGTGTGTGTGTGTGTGTGTGTGTGCGTGCGTGCGTGCTTGTGTGTGTGTGTGTGTGTGTGTGTGTGTGTGTGTGTGTGTGTGTGTGTGTGTGTGTGTGTGTGTGTGTGTGTGCAGGTGTGTGAGAAGGAGAAGTTGCTGACTGAGAGGAACCAGCTGAAGGCCTGTATGGGAGAGCTGTGGGAGAACTTCTCCTGCCTTTCCCAGGAGGTGTGCCGGGACGTCCACCTGAGCCCGGAGCAGGTCCAGTCCCTGCACCACTACTGCCCCGTGCTGCGGCCGGCCAATTCCACTGCCAGCAACAGTGCTGCCCCTGAGCTGAGGCCCACCCACAGCGCCCCCGCCACCACCAGCATCGACCTCACCTCCCATTCTGGCTCAGCCACTCCAGAACCCAGCTTCCACGGATCGCCCGGCCCGTCAGAGAACCAGCTCAACTCCGCCGTCAGGAATGGTGCGGACAGAGATGCAGACGACCAAGACACCAGCTTGAACCCAGCATCGGAACGATCCAACCAGACAGTAACGGTGGATTTTTGCCAGGAAATGACTGAGAAGTGTACGACAGACGAGCAGCCGAGGAAGGACTGTACCAAGTAGAACCCGTTTTTGACCCATTTGTTGTTCTGGATGTTTTTGTATTATTTAACTTTACTCCTCTGACAAACCCTCTCTGGGTTGTGAAATGTTCAGCCTTTGCCAGTGTTCACTCAGCAACAAGCTTTGTATTTATGTCCGTGCCGTTTTTATGATGTTTTTATTTGTGTTTGCGTTTTTTTGAACTGTTGACACTAACGTTGTCTTAACAGCAGCAATACTGTTCTACAGACGTTCTTGTACCATGACAGAGGGGGATCCTCTCACCCAGCCCTTACAGTGGTGCTACACTCGCTCCAGCAGGAACCTCTACGGCGGAGACTTTTACGTGTCACAACTCAAAGTTGAACCTCATTGGACCTAAACAGCAGCTCTTTGTTTAAAAACGGAGTCTTTCCCCTGAATCCAGTCGTTGCCACACATCCACTGTAGCCCTGACTGGTTCTCCGTCTGCGCTGTGACAACAGACGTGTGTGCAGCATTAACTCTGAGCTTCTCTAGTCACCTGCCCAAACGGCTGTCCCTCTGGTTAGGCACCATCCACACGAGAAACACACACGGTTCACCGTTTCAGCCTCACGTCCACACAGGTAGGATGTTTCTTAATGATGACATCATAGCCCCACCTTTAACTCATCCTACAAGCCCAACGGCTTCAGGAACCTTTTCTAGGAACCAGAGAAGTTTCCTGGGCCTCTCTAGGGTCCAGGGTCAAACAGATCCCAGGGGAGGATGTTCCCTGCAGGATGAACACCTGAAGAGCAGAGGTGGCTGCTGTGAGTCAGCCTGAAGCTCG
>NC_091743.1:91446457-91468957 GCF_043380555.1 Nothobranchius furzeri
CAAATAATCCTCATCACACCGCATCTGACCTCAAATCATCCAGAGCAGCATCCTGTCCTAGACACGCTGCCCCCTGGTGGAGGCGCTGCATGGAGCAAGGCTAGTTTTACATCTTTATTACTGTTAGGTTGTTGTTGAATGACATCATAAAGTTAAACTGGTTATTACGTAGGTCTGTGGAGGAAGGCTGGAGCACCTGGACAAAACCTGGAGAGAGACAACATGCTAATTCCTTACAGAAAAGCCACAACCTGGATTCAAACCTGCAACCTTCTTGCCGTGAGGCAACAGAGATACCATTCGCGCCGCCATAAGAAAACTTTGTCATTTTAATCTAGAAAACTGCTCAAGTTCTATTTAATCAGTCTAGATTTTTGGCAAATTGTCTCACAGTTTGGTTAAAGTCGTTGAACGTGGAGGAAGACGGGTGCTGGTGGCGAGATGACGACCACGGGACCGTCTGGCAGGCAGCCGTGCACCTGTCCTGGGTACTGCTGCAGCATTCTGTTGTGTGGTCTCATTAGTAAACGGCTCTGACACGAACATGTGAACGTGAGCCGTGTCCAGGGGGTTCGGGGGTGATGACGAAGTCCTTGCTGGTGTCAGGCAGAACCAGAACCAGAACCAGGTCCAGCGCTGAAACAGTTTACTTCTTCATGATTGAAGACAACTCCAGAATCATGCTCTGAAACAACAAATCAATGCTGAGTTATTGTTCAAGTCACAGACAGAAACAACAGTCAGAACATGGACGTAATTTTTTGGGGGGGACAGGGGGGACATGTCCCCCCCCCCCCCCACACACACACACACTTTTTCCGAAGTCAAGTTTTGACCCCTGTACCTTTTACCATCCAAAAACAATATTAGGCTATATTAAATTGACACTGGTTGAGCTCCAGGACCAAGCAGGAAACAACTGTTTATGTTGAAGCCTGTTTCCTATTAGAGCATACTGTAGAGATCCCCCCCCCCCCCCCCGTGTCCCCCCTACTTCTACAGTGAAAATTACGTCCATGAGTCAGAAGCAGGTCTGGTTAGAACATTTTAGATTTTTACTTTGGCCAGTAAAACGATTCCCTTTGAAAAGGATTTTAAAGTTTAAGAGACTTTGGGAACGATGTCCTTTCAGCAGATGTAACTAAAGTGGAGCTTCTTTACCCAGAATTCAAAGCTCCATGGGGTCAATTACTCAGATTATCAGACTTAGTCTGTCCTTGTCAGACACGTGACCTGCATGTCAGCCACACCCCCTTAGCGCCACCTTAGGTGTGTGCCTCGTGTTGCTCGGGTGAGCCACAGCTGAAGCAGGATGGATGAAGAACACGTCCCTTACAGGGATGGACTTCTGAAGGGGCGTGGATCGCTCTGCGGTCGACATCGTAGATCTCTACCACCTCAAAGGAAACAAACGGAGCCCAGACGTTTCATTACTGCTGAAAGTATATCACTCGGGTAAACGTAGCACTACTTCAACATATTTAATAAGTACAAGTAAAAAGTAGCCGTCCAGAAACACGACTCCACTAACACAGGCGCTGGGCCAGGTGTGTTTGCTGGATGGGCCTTCATTAAACAGGTTATTATCGATGTGAGTTACGAGCAGGTGCAGAGACACCAGTCAGAGGTAGACCACACATGTTTGGTTTCATTTTGACCGACAGTTAAAAAAGGGTCATGATGGTTTCTCACACAATAATAAATAAGAAATCACAATTTTTGTGCATTTTTCATTAATATTTAGTCTAAAAACACTGACCAGCGTGTCCGGCAACGTATTCATGTTACAATCAAACGATCTAACTCAAAGTATGAACATTTCACACACACACACACACACACACACACACACACACACACACACACACACACACACGACAAAGTAATGTGTCTATAGTTCTATTGTGATTTCTTAGTGAATATTCTATTAGGTGAAAGATAAACTTTATTGTATATATCCTAGTGGATCTATAATTAAACGGGTAAACTAGTAGTAGCACATCCAACGTCAAAGAGAGTAAAAAGTTATTATCAGGAGAGGGAGAATGTTTAAGTGGTTAGCAGCAGTGTGCTAGTCGATGGCCCCCTCCATGAGGCCACCACAGCTCAGCAGAACGTCGTTGTAGCTTCTTCTGGGGACAAAAACACTTAGAGAGAAAATAAAGTTAACAGCTGAAATAGCAGGAAATAATACAGTTAAAGAGCAGACTGTAGAAGAAAGTAGTCGAGTGTGAAAAGTGGTCAGTGTGTCCTCCAGCAGTCTAAGCCTATAGCAGCATAACTACAGAGATAACTCTGGATAATCTATCCTATTTAGATGGAGGCATGTTGGAGGCAGGGCAAGGGAGAGCCGTCTTTACCGACTGTACACTCCACCTCCCTGTAATCCCCCACTTGTCCAGATTTAGGCTAACATCAGATTTTAACCATAGGCCCTATCAAATAAAAATGTTTTGAGCCTATTCTTAAAAGTAGACAAGGTGTCTGCCTCACGGACTAAAGCTGGGAGCTGGTTCCACAGGAGAGGAGCCTGATAACTAAAAGATCTGCCTCCCATCCTAAGTTTAGATATTCTGGGAACCACCAGTAGACCTGCAGTCTGAGAGCGAAGTGCTCGGTTAGGAACATATGGAACAATCAGATTACTGATGTATGATGGAGCTTGATTATTAAGAGCTTTATATGTGAGAAGAAGGATCTTAAAATCTATTCTGAATTTAACAGGTAGCCAATGTAGGGAAGCTAAGACAGGAGAGATATGATCTCTCTTTTTAATTCTCATCAGAACTCTAGCTGCAGCATTTTGGACAAGCTGAAGACTTTTAACTACATTCTGTGGACTTCCTGAGAGTAATGAATTACAGTAATCCAGTCTTGATGTAATAAATGCATGAACTAGTTTTTCAGCATCACTCCTGGAAAGGATGCTTCTTGTCATGGTCTGCGTTCTGCGTCCCCCTCATGTATTCTCCAGCCCCCCTCTAGGTTCTCCTTATGTGCCTCCTTGTGTTCCCCAGCCCCATTCTGGGTCCTCCCCTTGGGTTTCTGTGCCCCTTTAGGTCTCCAGCCCCTCCAAGTGTGCCTGTAGGATCCCCCTCATGTGTACCTAAGCTTCCTGTGCCCCTGCGTGTCTCCAGCTCCCACCAGGTTTCCCAGGTTCACTTATTCTTTAGTTTTATTTGTATTTATATTATCTAGCTAGTTTTTCCCTGTAGTTTCATAGGTTCAGGTTTTCTTCTAGGTTCCTTCCTTGGTCCTTCCCCACCAGTTGTTCTTTCCTCCTTAGATCATTAGTTATTTGTCTTGTTCTTCTAGTCTTTAGGTTTGGTTATTATTCATAGGTCATGTTCTATTTCCCCTCCTCAGCTTAGATTCCCCTCCCTGATTAGTAAATTGATTTGACCAGGTTTCTCTCTCCCCACGCACCTGCAGCTCATCTCCCAATCATCCTGCCCCGTGTATAAAACCCTGTCTGTGTCTCACTGCTGTGTTGGTTCATTGTCCTGGTCAGCGTTGTTTGTCAGAAATCAGAAGGATCAGAAAATCAGAAAAAGGTAGAATTCCTTCTCCAGGTCACTAAGATGAATGGAAGCCAATGAAAGGTCCTCACAAGGATACAAATACAAGTGTGTGTGTGTGTGTGTGTGTGTGTGTGTGTGTGTGTGTGTGTGTGTGTGTGTGTGTGTGTGTGTGTGTGTGTGTGTGTGTGTGTTTAGCTGTACCTGCTGTAATCAGTTTGCTATGTAAAAAACCCACAATGATAATTATGAGCAAAAACATCAAATTAATTGATCAAATGTGGGAAAATCTATTTATGATCATGTCCTGATTGCAGAGCAGCTATCTGTCATCGTGTTTTTAAACGAGTGTGTTTGTAGCGCGCATGTGGTCGATTCTTACAGAACATATGTCTAGCTAATATTTTATTTGGGGTTGGATGCTGTCAGTGTTTCTGCTGGACTGCTCTAACATGGATGGTCTAATGGAAGCGTTATTGTGAATAACAGTGATTTGGGAATGTTTTTATTAAAATGTACTTTCTTCACTTCTGCCCTTTAAACCCTATTATTATAATTTTATTTGAAATTATCATTAATCAAATTAGAGCGAGACCAAGGTTCTCCCTAGAGGGCGCTATAGTGCCCCCCAATGCCAGATCTACAACAGACGGGCCAGAGCTCAAATCAAAAACAACTGGACCGAACCGAACTGGACCAAACCGGACTGGACCGAACTGGACCGAGACATTCCTAAGAACCACAAGCAGACATGGAGCTTTGTTGTGGCTCGCACCTCGCTCAGCAGAACGGATCTGCACTGCAAGGCATGAGCAGAGGAGTTGGTTTACAGTAAACTAAAACACCTGTACTGGTTTAGTCGAGTTAGGAGGGAGCTCTAACGCGAGGCAGCAGTCATGCTGGTAAACTTCCTCACCATGGACATCCTCCTCCCACCCGCTGGAGGAGGTGGGGTCATGACCGGGCTCTCCCCTTGGTTGAGGTGCTGGGTTTCAGAGTCAGTTCCGCTCTGAGAGGCGCCGCTGTCAGACGGGCTGGCCAGCTGGGCCTCGGACAGTCCTCGGGACATGAAACTGCACTTCCTGGCGGTAGGGGGGTGATCGCTCTCTGGGGAGTCACTCATGTCGCTGAGCTCTTTGTAAACACTCACTTTGCTCAGCTTCCTCTGCTGGTTCTTCAGGGCTGCGGGGATCTCCATGTGACTGCCCACCAACGTTTCTCGAGGATTTGAAAAGCGTGGCTTGATTGAACCCTGACGTCCGTTTGAATCGTCACTGCTGCAGGACGGCTTCCTGTTGTCCAGAGAGTGACGCTGCTCAACGGCCCCCAGCTGCTGCACGCCGTGGGTGTCAGTGAGGCTTGGCCGGTACATCTGAGTGGGCGGCTGGCTCGAGCTGGTCAAGCCCTCCAGGTTCTGAGAAGACCTTGGTGCCAGGTTGTAGGGCAGGACCTCCCCCAGGACCAGCTTGTGTGGCTCTGCCGCAGCAGGACAGGAGACCTGGGTGAGCTGCATCAGCCTCTGTGGAGAGTTGCTGAGCAGACCAACCTGCTGCACCACGGAGTTCTTCTTTGACCTGCACACGCTGTCATCGTCTCCGTACTTGTACCCATACAGGCTCTGTTTGATCTTCTTTACTCCCAGATGGAAAATCTCCAGAAGGTTGAGGAACAGAGAAACTCCAGCGACGACGAGCATGAACACCATGAAAATGTTCTTCTCTGTTGGTCGTGACACAAAGCAGTCCACGCTGTTGGGACAGGGCGACCGCTCACACTTGTACAGAGGGGACAGCCTGACGCCATACAGGGCACACTGACCCGTGATGAAGCCCACCTCCACCACAGACCTGGTCAGGATGTGGAAAACATAGGTACGCAGCAGAGAGCCTCTGAGAGGGGCTTTTCTTACTTTCTTCTGCTCGTCCAGCTTCCTAAGTTCTCGCTCGATCCTTTTGTGGTCCTCCTGGTCGGGGTCAGCTCCCTCCAGCTCGGATTTCAGATAAGCTTTCTTCTTGTGTCTCTCTTTGTCGAGAGTCCTCAGGCGGTACAAGGCATGGCCCATGTAGACCAGTGAGGGCGAGGACACGAAGATGATCTGCAGGACCCAGTAACGTATGAGTGAGATGGGGAAAGCCTGGTCGTAGCAGACGTTCTTGCAGCCAGGCTGCTCCGTGTTGCAGACAAACTCACTCTGCTCATCGTCCCAGACGTCTTCGGCTGCAACGCCGAGCACAAGCATCCGGAAAATAAACAGGATGGTGAGCCAGATCTTCCCCACAATGGTGGAATGGATGTGAACTTCTTCTAAGATGCTGCCCAACAGGTTCCAATCCCCCATCTTCTCTCATATCATCCCCGGCTCTCAGGAGTCGCAGAAACATCCAAAAGCTCTAAAAAGGTTGAACAACTGTGACAAAGTGTCGCTACAGGTGCTCTGCTGTCCCTGTGGGGGGACTTGATGCAGCACGGTTATTTCCGTGGTGACAGAGACCCGACAGTGCACCCAGGCTGACACCGTTCCATCGCTGCTGCAAACTAGGACTCCTGTTTGAACCTATCGATCCACCACATGAGCCTGTAACGCCCTGAGGGGGGTTCACCCTGCCACGGTTTTATTAGGACACAAAACTAGAAATAGCACAGATGGAGATGTTCACGCAGCTCCCTCACACCACGGATGACTTTCCTCTGAAAGCCAGCCTCGCTGTAGCGTCAGTCCACCTACATGAACCACAGGTATCAGGTCACACACCTGTCAGCAGGAATGGTTCTTTCAGGTTTCTTCATACATGTAGATATTTGAGCCATACACACTCGGTCACACCTCCAGTAGTATCTGGTTAGTCGCCCCGGGCCTCGACCACTCTTTAGGTCTCCAAGCGCCCGCTTTAGTCCCGCCTGATTTTTGACTCTTGAATTTCTTTAAACGGGCCAGCTTCTTGGCACATACCAGACCTTTAATCATCCACAATGGGTTTGCTTTCAGACTGGAAGGTCCTTCAGAGACGTCAGCCTGCTTCATCCTAGCTGACATGTTTGGGATGATCGTCCTGGTGGACCCAACTCCGTCCAAGCTCAGTCATCTACTGATGGAGTAAGTGGTGAGGTCGTAGACCCTGGAGGTAGTTCCTCTCCTCTTCCTTCATTCTACCATCCACTTTGTGCACCAGACCCACATCATGATGCTGTCACCACCATGCTGAACTGTTGGTTCAGACGTCTGCTCCTTGCATCCAAACAGCTCAACAATTGTCTTGAGCATTCGTGGTTTATTAACTTCTGCCTGATCCGGTTTTCTGCTGCAAACAGAAACAACCATCTGGAATCATTCCTCATCGGTGTTGTTTGTCCTCCTGTCTCTGATGGACGACTCACAGGTTCCCAGTGGGACTGAGGTGCTCCATGACGCTGGAGAAGACATTGATCACATCTCATCCTCTTCACAGGCTCTCAGGATGCCTCCATCAGGGACACGCTGGACAGGTGTCCAGTCCATCAGACTCTGAGACAGCCACTCACGACTAGTTAACTTGACACGCGTGCTTCTGGGCTGGAGGACACCGGAGCAGCCCGTCTCCTCCCTTACCACCGAAACCTCAGAACGTTTGGGTCTCTGAGTGACTGCATGATGGAAAGAGCCCCGCCCCCAGCCATTAGTCATGTATTCAGATGTGTTAGAGAAACACATTAATGACTGATAGAAGACACTTCCAGTTCTTCCCACACAGGAATTTTTATTCTCAGGAACGTAGGAAGGTTCTAGCATAACAACAAAAGTATTCACACTCGTTTTGGAACATGTAACAAAAGCTAAAATACAAAAGCACAGATTCTGCACCAATTTCATAGTCGAGTTTTTCTGTAAGAAAAACAAAATAGTCTGAATATCAGCAAGTATCCAGATCCGAGGCTGTAGTGGTGGTCCTGGTGAGTTCTGCTGAAACCAAAAAGTGCATCTACAACAATGATTCAAGGCTGCTGCTGCTCCAGGCATCAAGTTCACACCTCGCACAAAGGTTCCACCCAGAAATGCAGATGTTTAGTGACCTTCAGCCCAGCGCTGGTGCTGTTCTCCTGCTGCTCCGGATCAGGTCAGGTGTCCATCTTCTGCTTCTTGAACAGCTTCATGAGCTGGTAGAACCTGTGAGCAATCTAGAAACCCAGAGTCATCCATTAATTCAGCTCAACAACGCGTGATGCAACAGTGGAGATGGGGTCACCTGGCCCGAGGGCTTGTTGAGCTTCTCTGACAGCGCATTAAAGGTTTCTCGTGAAGCACCGTTCTTCTTCAGATCCACCAGGATGGCCCGATCTTCATCTCTGGAAGAGAACAAGGATACTGTTAAACTTCTCCAGCCGGACCTCCAGCATGGTCCTAGTGCAGAAGAATCCCTCCGGTGTGTAAAACATCATCCAGCCCTACACACGCGCGCTGCCCCCTGGTGGACGCAGCTTTTACTTCTGTTACATAATAATGAACAGCTGATTTGGGTTGAACTCAGAAGTTGGGTCTAAAATCTGGATGTTTCTGTCATTACGTTTGTTGAGTAAGTGGAAACTTAAAGTCTCTGATAAAAAAGATGTTTGTTTTGATTCGGTGACCCGATTCTGGAATGTTCCAGCTCTGGGCTGTGTTCGGTACCAGCGGAGCCTGTTCTGGTTCATCTCTACCAACGGGACTCATGACTCTTCTGATGGTGGTTCTAGAGATGCATCACTGGTGTGTTACCACTAGAGGGAGCCACCACCGGCTCCCTCTAGTGGTAACACACCAGTGATGCATCTCAGCTGATTCGGACCACCGTCTGGTTTTGGGTCAACCAGGACAACAGTCCATCCAGCTGACCACGTTTCCATCCTGGTGTCAGTGGTTCTGAATGGCTTCTTCTAGCTAGCACCTAGGCCGTGACGATGAAATGTGAGTGTACTTTTACAGCTACTGACCTGGTCCATGCCATCACCACCTCGCCCTTCTTCCTCACCAGGTTCTTGGCTGACAGGCTGCTGGGTGACAGGGCTGACGGCGACAAGTTTGACTCCTCATTGTCCTTTCTAGAAGGAGTCATCTCCCTAAGACTCTCCTCTTCACCTCTGCACTTCTCGTCTTTTACTTTCTCCGTCTGTTTCTTCCTTTTTCTGATCTGGTTGCAGATCTTCTGGTCTTTTCCAGGCGAGCCAGCGGCGTTGATGGTGGGCCTCCTCCGGGATTCCGGAGCATCCTGTGGTATGTGGCTCTGCTGGTTCTGGATGTGTGAACACTTGGTGTCCGCAGAGGAACGGAGCGGTTCCTGTGGTTCCTCTGAAGGAGGTTCCTGCCTTGGATTTGTTGGATTTTCTGGAAGATCACCCATGACCGAGTACTGGTCCGACCCTGAAGCTTTGTTCAGGTCTGAAGGTAAGTTCTCCTCAGGACAACCTGTGGAGGGACTATGTTCAGTAGATGTATCTTCACCTGCGTTTGGTGGACTATGTTGAGCGGTTATGCTCTCCAGTAAAACAACATGGTGGTCTGACTCATTTCCTATCTGGCCAAGTCCAGAGTCTCCAGTGATGTTGGGACGGTGGTCATCTGAAGGTGGAGCACCGGGATCATCTGGAGACTTGTCTGTTAACCCACCGTGGTCTTTGGGCTGCTGATCTTCTGCTAACCTCTCTTCAGCGTTGACCGAAACGCTCAGGCTCGTCTTTGCGTGTTGAATTTTGACAATGAAGTGGTCATTGGACTTCTCGGTCACCAGAGCTCTCATAGGGACGTCCGGCTTGAAGACAAACGGGGTCGCCAGTGTCTCTGAGGTCACACTGCTGCTGTTGCCAGAGCTGGAGTTGTCCGTGTCCAGGATCAGGCGAATGTCGTGCTCTGTAGCGTCTTCCTCGTCCAGCCGGGCGTCCTCGCTGAAGTGGGCGCTGATGACGCTGTCAGGAGTGGACCCCATCTGCATGCTGGACGGCTGCAGGAAGCTGAGGTGGCTGTCGGACTTTAAAGGAGAGGGAAGGGTTAGAGACACGGCCAAGTCTTCTGCCAGGATGGAGTAGGACTTCTGGCTCGTCTGCAGCAACATCCGGTTTTGTGATGGGACTTCCAGGAGACAGCTTTCATCAAACACGGCAGGGTTCAGGGGGATGGTGTGTTTGGCTTGAGGAGACAAGACTCTGTGAGGAGAAATACTGCTCCACGTCGCAAGGAGCTTGTGTGGAGTATCAAACTTGGCCGGGGTGAGCAGCTTGGAGGGGGAAGAGAACTTTGATGGTGTGGTGATGCCGAGGAACCTTTCTTCATCTTTTCTTGGAGTACCAAATGCCCACGCCATGCCGTCTCCACCGAGCCCACCACTGTCCAACAGGTCCGACCCTTGGAGGAGACACTTGAATATTTCCCCCATCTGAGCATCTCTCACCAGATTGTACGTCAGACTGGAGGTCTGCTGCTCTGTGAGAAGCTCAAAGTCCGTCTTATCCAGCATGGAGCTGTTCTGAGAGACCAGCAGAGAAGAAATTCTTGTGTCAGGGGTCTGGGGAGGACTTTTACAGGGGAGGAGTTCAACCACAGAGTGTGTGTTCTGGTAGTTTGGTGGATTGCTGTTCACCTCTACACTCGTCATCCTGATGTCTTTGCCTCTGCTTCCCAGGCCAGTTCTGTAAGAACTGGTCCGGTTCAGACCAGGAGGCTGAGGAGCCTCCTTCGGTTTACACTGTGACTTCTCCACAGAAGCCTGTCCAGACTTTCTGTCCTCCGCACTGGACTTCCTGTCCTCTGCACTGGACTTCCTGTCCTCCGCACTGGACTTCCTGTCCTCCGCACTGGACTTCCTGTCCTCCGCACTGGACTTTCTGTCCTCCGCACTGGACTTCCTGTCCTCTGCACTGGACTTCCTGTCCTCTGCACTGGACTTCCTGTCCTCCGCACTGGACTTCCTGTCCTCCGCACTGGACTTCCTGTCCTCCGCACTGGACTTCCTGTCCTCCGCACTGGACTTCCTGTCCTCCGCACTGGACTTTCTGTCCTCCGCACTGGACTTCCTGTCCTCCGCACTGGACTTTCTGTCCTCCGCACTGGACTTCCTGTCCTCCGCACTGGACTTTCTGTCCTCTGCACTGGACTTTCTGTCCTTAGCCAAAGCTTTGGCTGGTTTGCAAAGACTCTTCAGAGTCCCATTTATGTCCTTGAATAAATAGTCCACTTGAATGTCCACAAAGTCCCAGAGCTTCTGCTTCAGGTCCACAGCTTGCTGCTCAAAGATGCGCTTCACGATGCCGTTATTTAAGACTTTGCAGAAGACAGAATCTATGAGTTTCCTCAGCTTAGACTTCAGCTCCTCTGGATGACTGCAGATCTGACCAAAATCAGCACCCTCCACAAACTCCACAAAAGACTTCTGAAAGTTGTCCATCACACCATAGAAGCTCTTCTTGGGGAACGTTTTATGGAGCTTCATGTACTTTTTTCTGATCTCAGTTCGAACCACCTTAAACGTCTCCATTATCTCCTCCTCGGTGGAAAAGGAAGCCTTGCTAGCAGCAGGACAGACAGTTTTGAAGCGACTCCTGGGACTTGGTGTTGATGCTCCTGCTGCTTCACGTGTTTCTCTAGGAGACACCCGCCTCTCTTCAGATCTTTTCCTTAACACAGGAGCAGCACTGGTCTTATTTCTGACTGGCTCTAGTGGAGGTGGCCTCTTGGTGGCTGGAGCATGTGGACTGGAAGCCTCATCACTCTCACTTAAAATTTCCCCCTCTTCCAGATCAGTGTCAGCAACACTCAGTGGTACATCGGATCCCACCGTCACCTGGTTCTGGGTTTCACATTTGGAAGGGGAACCTGGATATGTGCCGTCTTTGTTTACATCCAACTTCTTTGAGCTGGGATCAGCGGCAGAAGTGGAAAAGTCTGTAAATGACAAGAGGAGAGAAAGTTAAATGTGCAGGATGGTGAAAAAACATCTAAATCTCTAAACTCCCCATGCATGTGTGGAGTTAGCGTGTTCTCCTCATGCATGTGTGGAGTTAGCGTGTTCTCCTCATGCATGTGTGGAGTTAGCGTGTTCTCCTCATGCATGTGTGGAGTTAGCGTGTTCTCCTCATGCATGTGTGGAGTTAGCGTGTTCTCCTCATGCATGTGTGGAGTTGGCGTGTTCTCCTCATAAATGTGTGGAGTTAGCATGTTCTGCTCATGCTTGTGTGGAGTTAACATGCGTGTGTGGAGTTAGCGTGTTCTCCTCATGCATGTGTGGAGTTAGCATGTTCTCATGCATGTGTGGAGTTAGCATGTTCTCCTCATGCATGTGTGGAGTTAGCGTGTTCTCCTCATGCATGTGTGGAGTTAGCGTGTTCTCCTCATGCATGTGTGGAGTTAGCGTGTTCTCATGCATGTGTGGAGTTAGCATGTTCTCATGCATGTGTGGAGTTAGCATGTTCTCCTCATGCAAGTGTGGAGTTAGCGTGTTCTCCTCATGCGTGTGTGGAGTTAGCGTGTTCTCCTCATGCATGTGTGGAGTTAACGTGTTCTCCTCATGCATGTGTGGAGTTAGCGTGTTCTCCTCATGCATGTGTGGAGTTGGCGTGTTCTCCTCATGCATGTGTGGAGTTAACGTGTTCTCCTCATGCATGTGTGGAGTTAGCGTGTTCTCCTCATGCATGTGTGGAGTTAGCGTGTTCTCCTCATGCATGTGTGGAGTTGGCGTGTTTTCCTCATACATGTATGGAGTTAGCATGTTCTGCTCATGCTTGTGTGGAGTTAACATGCGTGTGTGGAGTTAGCATGTTCTCCTCATGCATGTGTGGAGTTAGCATGTTCTCCTCATGCATGTGCGGAGTTAGCATGTTCTCCTCATGCATGTGTGGAGTTAGCATGTTCTCCTCATGCATGTGTGGAGTTAACATGTTCTCCTCATGCATGTGTGGAGTTAACGTGTTCTCCTCATGCATGTGTGGAGTTAACATGTTCTCCTCATGCATGTGTGGAGTTAACGTGTTCTCCTCATGCATGTGTGGAGTTAGCGTGTTCTCCTCATGCATGTGTGGAGTTAGCGTGTTCTCATGCATGTGTGGAGTTGGCGTGTTTTCCTCATACATGTATGGAGTTAGCATGTTCTGCTCATGCATGTGTGGAGTTAACATGCATGTGTGGAGTTAGCATGTTCTCCTCATGCATGTGTGGAGTTAGCATGTTCTCCTCATGCATGTGTGGAGTTAACATGCATGTGTGGAGTTAGCATGTTCTCCTCATGCATGTGTGGAGTTAGCATGTTCTGCTCATGCATGTGTGGAGTTAACGTGTTCTGCTCATGCATGTGTGGCTTTTCTCCCACAGACCAAAAACAAGCTCATAAGATACTTGACTATGTTTACATCATCAGTTGTAATTCACTTTGAATTAATGCTGAATAAATAACCCAAAATCACCACAAAAACAGAAAAAAAAAACAACCTACAAAAGGGCTACAGAAGCACGTGTCAACCACCACCATGAAGCATCATAACGACGTCTCCTGGAGGCCGGGACACATGTGTAGTGAACTAAAACCATGTAAGCATTAGTCAGGCTCACCCTTATGAAGACGCTTGACGTGTCCAGGCTTGTTCTGGATGAAGACCAGGCTTCGTTTAGTGATCCGAACTGGGCTCCTCAGAGGGCTGATGGCGTCAGGAAGTCTTCTGAGACCACTCAGCGTACGCATCATGGAGTCCTCATCATGGAATAATGGCACAGGACTGGGCATGTCCATGCTGGACCCATGGACCTTTGTTGGGTATTTTTGGGGAGTAACGGAGAGAAGGTTGTACTTGTCCGGTAGTGTCTTCTCCTCCGTGGTGCTGCTGACCTTGGACACACCAGTGCAGCCTGGACTAGGATGAGCCAGGCCTGGACTGCCTTCCCTCAGGTCCACATCCGTTTTAGTTAAAATGTAGATGGCCTCTGTTAGACTCACCCCTTCCTGTGGGACAGAGTCCAGGCTGGTGGTGCTCGATACAGAGTCTGAGCCTCTTGTACCTTCTCGTTCACCAGGAGTAGCACTGGTGGAAGAAGGAGAGCAGCGGTCCTGAAGGCACATGGGAGGTGAGTAAGCAGGAGCTTTACCACCTTTGAGACAATCCTCTTTAGCTACGATTTCAGAAATGTCCATGTCTTCAGAGTGAGACATGACCGTGCTTCCTGTGGTTGTGTCGTGAGATCTTCTCTGAGGTTCTCCTGTTAGTTGTTCTCCAACACCAGCAGGAGGATCGGAGGTGTTACTGGGGACGTTTCCCAATGTGCTGCTGGAGCAGGACTTATCTGTGACCTGGCTGTTTGGGGCCACCACAGCTCCGTCCTCACAAGGCTCAGACACGTCCACCAACTTTGGCACAAGGTGGACTTGATCCACCGGATCCAGTAGCTGGATCTGACCTGAACTGTCAGCTCTGTCCTCTTTCTGGACATCCTTCAGGTTCTCCATCCTTCTCTCGGTGATTGTGTCTTTAAGGGGACCTGGAGACGGGCCCGTATGATCGAAGTCTAGATGGCAGTTGTCCACCTCATCGATGACACACATGTCTCTGATGTTGATCTGCGAGTCCTCTTCATCTGGTTTGGTCTCAGCACCTTTCTCTGCTGGCTCGTCAGGGCTGGCGTTTGGAGACTTTTTATTTGGTGAAAGAGTCAGGTTTAAAATTTCCATGAAGCACAACTTCCTGTTTGGACTACTTCCATCAGTGACTGGTCCTTCTGGAGGTCTTTTAGGAGTCCGCTCAGGTCTTTTCTTGTCCACCCGGTCTTTACTGCCATCCTTAGGTCTCGGTTTGTCGCGCTCTCTGCTGGTCGGAGGGTGACTGCTCCTGTGGTGTCTTCTGCTGCTCTCGTGGTCTCTGTGGGCCTTCCTCTGAGGATCCTTCTGCCGGTTTCCTTCTCGGTCTTTATTACGTTCGCCATGCTGACCTGAGGAGTTCTTCACATCCTTCGAGCTCGAGTGTTTCTCATGTTTGACGTTTTTGTAATCTGAACCTCCTCTGGAGCCTAAAACCTTGATGATGTTGTCTGCAGAAGCTTTTTGGGTTCCATCTGGCCTCTGGTCCTGCCTGTCCTCCTTCTTGTGCTCCAAGGAGGATGAAGACGTTTTAGATCCACCTAACAGGAAGTCCCCCTCAACGCGTTTCCTTTTGTTGCATGACTGGTAATCAGACGTCCGCTCGGTGTCTTCTCTGCGAGTCCGTTTGCCCTTGGAGTCGTGAGAGTCCTTGTTGGAACGCCTTCCGTCGGCTGACTCAGACGGTTTCCTGAACCTTTGTTTGTCTGGTTTAGTCGGTCTGTCTGCTGATTCCGGGTCTCTGGTGGGACGTTCGTGCGAGGAGGCTTCAGAAGATCTGGATGAGGAGGTACTTCCTTTCCGAGAAGCCTGAGCCGGATCTCCTGAGGGATTGGACTTCTGGGACTGGGGAGCTGGAGGAAGACCTGAAGAGGGCAGTGGGGTTGGCCTGCTTTTGGAACCCGCTGTGGAGGTCTGAACGGAGGAGTTCACATGTTGAAGGCGATTCTTCTCAGACGGATGGTTGATTCGACCTCTCTCAACCCTTTGAAGAGCAAAAAGTAAACAATCATTCAGCAGGAACCATAAACACTGGTGGGTTCCCAGTAAGCAAAACAGCATCTGACTGGGCCGTCGTCAGGGAAACAACACACACACCTGAACCAAGACACACACCCCTTAGCCTGTTTCAGGGGAACCAACACACCCCTGGGTTGTCGGGAATCGTGGAGCGGACCACGCCGAACCCGGACCAGGCACCCCCCCACCCCAGACCCGGGGCAGAGCTCCTCCCAGGGGTGGACCAGACTACCTGCCGGTAAACGTAGATGGCTGCCCGACGTCCAGAGCTCTGCTGTGGGAGGGGCGTTCTGCCACCAGGTCCTGACTAAAGGAGACCGCCTCCTTTTAAACATGAAACCGAATCCTTTGTGGAAGAAACCTGATCAAACTGTAAGATCAGGAGGGTGAGCGACTCGGGAATGTTTCAAGATGTTTGGAGACTCCTTTTCCTGCTTGTCGTCAGCCCAGTGAGAGGCTAGCGTTAGCTTAGCATCGGTGTGAGTTTACAGGAAATAGAAAGAGACTTTCTGCTTTTTTACTGGGAAAGATCCATCTTTCTGGTTTTAATTCAAACGGCTCAGCCCTACAGCCTGGTATCAAAGACGGAGCGTACCACTGGGTCAGCCTCTGGATCTCAGCGTCTTTCCGGGTCACTTCCTGCCTGGCTGTCCGCAGCAGAGCAGAGATGTTCTTCTTGAGGCTGTGGTTCTCTTTACTCAGGCCCAGATTCTGATGAGAAAGGAAAGTTGGTGTTTTATACGAAAAAGACTTAACCCATCCGCAGCGGGAGAGAGACAAAGTGCTACATACCTGGACTTCCATCTGCTCCAGCCTTGTGTGCAGGTCTCTAATCTGGGTTTGAGCTTCTTGTAGTTTAGACTTCAGCTGCAGGACAAACACAGAGGAGGCTGAAGATGACCGATCATCTTCGTGAAGACCCTCATCCACCAGAGGGCGCTAGCACCCACACAGGGCAGCTTCTCTTGGTGCTTGAAAGTGTTTCTCCTCTCATCCTAAAGGTCTCATCAATGTGTGGGGCCCTCAGACTCGACCTCAGTGTGTGTGTGTGTGTGTGTGTGTGTGTGTGTGTGTTGTTCTACCGACGACTCTTAGCTCTGAATCTCCAACCCAGGACCACAGTGAAGAAGCCTTTTGAAGGAGAGGAAATGCGCCTCTGAGCAACAACAGAAGACATCTAGTGTCCCTGTTGGACATCGTTGAAGGCTTGTATTGTCCAGGAGTTAAGGCCCAGATAACGTTTTACACCAGGATGTGGAGGAAACGGGTCAGAACTACGTGTTCTAGGGCTGCACGGTCAGTAGCAGGGCTGCCTGGCAGCTCAAGAGTTGTCGGTTTAACACCCGGCTGCAGCCTTTTAACGTCAAGTTTGTACATGTGGGTGTCCTCTTGTGTATGTAACCATAGCCGAATGTGAGTGTATGGACATTTGTCTCCATATGTTCCTGTGATGGACTGAAGACCTGAACTATGACAGTACAGCCCTAGAAATGCTGTCCAGTTAGCCTCAACCCAGAAGGGAATCAGCTCATGTCTTCTGGAGTCAAAGTTCGGACCACACAGGGTCGTGAAACGGACCGACGGCCGCAGACAGCAGCACGAGGGTGACTCACCTCATCGTACGAGGACTCTCTACTCAGCTGTTCTTCTGCCACCAAGTCCTCATACAGGTCCAGAGACTCTCTCAGCTCAGAGCACACAGGAGAGGACTTATCTGACGAGCAAGAAAAACACCCGAATGAGCTCAGATGCAGCAAGACTTTAAAACATCTGGAAACATCTGTAGCAGATCCATGCCTGCATTGCTGCTAATCCCAACGCCCAGGTCACCATAGAGGTCCATCGAGTCTTCACTGACACCAGGAGGCAGAGCTGTAGACACACGGATGAATGCTTTAATACCTGGGGGGTTACGAATGGTGTTAGCAGCTGGGATGAGCGGACTGATTAAGTTACATCCCTTTTAAACGGGGCTGGGACGTTTCCGGAGAGGTGGATATCTACTGACACTGAGAACTTTAGGTTTTATATAAAACGATTGTTAACTCACAGCCAGACGCTTCTCCTGCCTCCATCTTCTCTAAAGTCCTTTTGATTGCTGTCAGCAGAACCTGGAAAACAAGCAGAACCGTTCAGTTTAATCTGAGAAAACAAATAAATGCCAAAAACCCACAATTCATCCGGAGCATGCCTGATCATCTAGAGAAATGACTCATTCAGCTGGCTCGTCAGCCAGTTTGAACCTCGTAAGAACAAAGTTATAAACACCACAGGACTGGATGTGAAACATCTGAGCTGCTCCTCCACCAACACCAACATCTACACCAGCCAGGACTTCCCGACCAGACACCTCCGGACAACCGGCGCACGTTGGGTCAACGAAGCGGGAAAAACCGAGATCACTATTTAACTAGATTAAACTTAGTTACGGTTTAACTGCTGACTTACTTGCATGAGTATTTTGTCTTTGTGACGTTTTCAGTCCTAGAGTCGCGCCAAGATTCTCCACACAGGAAGTAGTCACATTTAACCGCGGCGCGCGCGCGGCTCTCTGATTAGCCTGCTCTCTCTGTTGGTTTTTTTGGGAGAAAAACGCTCAAACAGGGAAAAACGCCTAAAAGGTCCAACTGGACCGGAACTCGCCCGTGGTTCTGTATTCTGTCACCGCCAAACGAAGACCAGAAAACGGTGAACATAACCGTAAACGACTGAAAGCTGCCTCTAGCTGAAAATACACCATAGCGTCACTATCCGGTTGAACGTCATCACTGTGCGACAGAAGAAGGCGGTCCGGAACCCGGAAACAGTCAGCCCACATGTGCGCGAGACTTTTAACAGCAGCACACGCGAGTTAGTGATGAAGTGTGATGTTTTTGTCATTGCGGCGTTAGAATCGGGATCGTGTTGGTAAGGTTGTCGGTCCGGATTTAGTTGTAGCTGGTTCTGGTCAGAACCGAACCGTAGGATGGAGCATTTAGAGGTAAACCTGACGTCGTTGGAGATCATTTGCAGACATGTGGACAAAAGTCACTCCCAGATTCACCGGTACTTGCCAAAGCAGGTAAGACATGGATCTTTTCGTCTCGGATTCATAAGTGAACACGTGACAGAACCGGTTCTGAGTGAGCTGTCAGGACCGGGTCAATCCTCCAGTACCGCAGGCACTGTGGGTGAACCGGGTCTGAACAGCAGGCCACATAATAAAGGACTGCTTCGGTTGATTATTTATATAGCTGCTTAGCATCACAGCTGGTTATGGAGTCAGCTGACGTGTCCTGTAAATGTAAACAAACCAACTCTCCTTCACACTCTTGGTCTGGTTCTGACCAGGTTCTGACATTTATCAGTGAAGTTTGAGTCCGATCATCTTCAGTTTGATCTGAGTGACTTCAGTCTGGGAGAAAAGGAGAGACAGCAGGAGCGATTTGTGGCAGCGGCAGCACGAGTGGCACTTGCAGTGGCAGCTCTGATACTTCCGGGTGGTGCCACGGCTTTTAGTGGCACCCGCGGCTTTTAGTGGCACTAGCCACGCCCCCTACCACTGCTGCCATTACACTTCCGGGTGGTGCCACGACTTTTAGTGGCACTAGCCACGCCCCCTACCACGACTTTTAGTGGCACTAGCCACGCCTCCTACCACTGCTGCCACGGTACCTGCGGCTGTAGTAGTGACCTCAGTAATTGCAGCACTTATTGCATCATCGGCCTCATCATGCCAACGTTTTTATTTTTTACTTTATTAACAAAATCAAAACAAACAAGGCTGTCACCGAAAATATTTGAAATATTTCAAGCGGTTTACAAATGCGTTTCCCAGTCACTTCATGCATATACAGTGTAATGCAATCAGAAGCGTTAATGCATTTATTTTTTCCATCATTTTTGTTGCTCCCCCAGACGAATCCGTGACAGATCTAGTGGAAGAGCCACAGACACTTCCGGGTGGAAGACCGGCGGTGGGTCACCGGCCTCCGGTACAGAGTCAGGAAAAGCAGGGGAGCACCAGAGCCAGATGGAGAGCGCCAGAGCAGTTCTCAATTTCTGAAATAATTTATGACAACTGCTACCAATGTGGATTGTGGAATAAAAAGAGATAAACTGTTAGTTTTCTCAATATTGTCATTGCAATCGGGACATATACCGCCATCTGCCGGCTTAAAATGGTATTGCAGTACATTTTAAACAACTTGGGAGTGAAAAGGCTGTTTTGTCACTACAACGGATTTGGGGATGTAGTTTATTGTTAATAGATATTGTGGTTTCACAACAATAAAGTTTTGTATTGTGCATATGGATTTATGAGTAGTACGAAACAATGTCTGAGTTTCTTGTTCTTTAAATTACAGTCCAATTAATCATACATGTTTGAAATATAATGCTGAAATATTAACCTCTGAACATTTTTTGTTTGTTGATGATATTTCATTTTTAATTTATTATTATTTTGCATCATGATTTATTTTATGGTGTAGTGTCATGTGGTAATTGTTGCAAATTCTAAATGTAATTTTTATTTTCCTCAACTGAGGTCATTTTTATTTGCTTTATTCTTCAGTACGTTGAATGTAGGTTACATTGTAAACTGAATGTATGTGAAAACGAAGATTGAAATAGTTTTAAAAAAGTTTAAAATGTACTGCAATAACCATTTTAAGCCGGCAGATGGCGGTATCTGCCCCGATTGCAATGACAATATTGAGAAAACTAACAGTTTATCTCTTTTTATTCCACAATCCACATTGGTAGCAGTTGTCATAAATTATTTCAGAAATTGAGAACTGCTCTGGCGCTCTCCATCTGGCTCTGGTGCTCCCCTGCTTTTCCTGACTCTGTACCGGAGGCCGGTGACCCACCGCCGGTCTTCCACCCGGAAGTGTCTGTGGATCTTCCACTAGATCTGTCACGGATTCGTCTGGGGGAGCAACAAAAATGATGGAAAAAATAAATGCATTAACGCTTCTGATTGCATTACACTGTATATGCATGAAGTGACTGGGAAACGCATTTGTAAACCGCTTGAAATATTTCAAATATTTTCGGTGACAGCCTTGTTTGTTTTGATTTTGTTAATAAAGTAAAAAATAAAAACGTTGGCATGATGAGGCCGATGATGCAATAAGTGCTGCAATTACTGAGGTCCCTACAGCCGCAGGTACCGTGGCAGCAGTGGTAGGAGGCGTGGCTAGTGCCACTAAAAGTCGTGGTAGGGGGCGTGGCTAGTGCCACTAAAAGTCGGAAGTGTAATGGCAGCAGTGGTAGGGGGCGTGGCTAGTGCCACTAAAAGCCGTGGTAGGGGTCGTGGCTAGTGCCACTAAAAGCCGTGGTAGGGGTCGTGGCTAGTGCCACTAAAAGCCGTGGTAGGGGTCGTGGCTAGTGCCACTAAAAGTCAATAATCCAATAATACCTAGCTGCGGACATTGCCCAGGAAAAACGTTTTTCCTGGGCAATGTCCGCAGCTAGACCTTACTCCTAAAAGTCGTGGCACCACCCGGAAGTGTAATGGCAGCAGTGGTAGGGGGCGTGGCTAGTGCCACTAAAAGCCGCGGGTGCCACTAAAAGCCGTGGCACCACCCGGAAGTATCAGAGCTGCCACTGCAAGTGCCACAAGCGCTGCCGCTGCCACAAATTGCGCTCGGTCCTGCTGGAGAAAAGGTCAACATGGAGGGTCGTTTCTAAATGTAGAGAAGCTCTTTCATTTTTGTTTTCTTCAGTGCAACAACAGAAGTGACAGCAGCTGGATTCTTCACAGATAGATGATCTTGTTGCCCTTTTGTTCCTCTGAACAGGAACACAGTAGACGAGAAGAGACTCCTTGCTTTAATCAGAGCTTTTGAGCAGACCTGTGAACAAACAGGACTCCACGCCTGCTGTAGTAAAGAAGTTCACTTTGTACAGGCTGCAGGATCTTCTCTCTGAGCAGGAGGGAGAACCAGGATCTTCTCTCTGAGCAGGAGGGAGAACCAGGATCTTCTCTCTGAGCAGGAGGGAGAACCAGGATCTTCTCTCTGAGCAGGAGGGAGAACCAGGATCTTCTCTCTGAGCAGGAGGGAGAACCAGGATCTTCTCTCTGAGCAGGAGGGAGAACCAGGATCTTCTCTTTGAGCAGGAGGGAGAACCAGGATCTTCTCTCTGAGCAGGAGGGAGAACCAGGATCTTCTCTCTGAGCAGGAGGGAGAACCAGGATCTTCTCTTTGAGCAGGAGGGAGAACCAGGATCTTCTCTCTGAGCAGGAGGGAGAACCAGGATCTTCTCTCTGAGCAGGAGGGGGAACCAGGATCTTCTCTTTGAGCAGGAGGGAGAACCAGGATCTTCTCTCTGAGCAGGAGGGGGAACCAGGATCTTCTCTTTGAGCAGGAGGGAGAACCAGGATCTTCTCTCTGAGCAGGAGGGAGAACCAGGATCTTCTCTTTGAGCAGGAGGGAGAACCAGGATCTTCTGCCTGAGCAGGAGGGAGAACCAGGATCTTCTGCCTGAGCAGGAGGGAGAACCAGGATCTTCTCTCTGAGCAGGAGGGGGAACCAGGATCTTCTGCCTGAGCAGGAGGGAGAACCAGGATCTTCTCTCTGAGCAGGAGGGGGAACCAGGATCTTCTCTCTGAGCAGGAGGGAGAACCAGGATCTTCTGCCTGAGCAGGAGGGGGAACCAGGATCTTCTCTCTGAGCAGGAGGGGGAACCAGGATCTTCTCTCTGAGCAGGAGGGAGAACCAGGATCTTCTGCCTGAGCAGGAGGGAGAACCAGGATCTTCTCTTTGAGCAGGAGGGAGAACCAGGATCTTCTCTCTGAGCAGGAGGGGGAACCAGGATCTTCTGCCTGAGCAGGAGGGAGAACCAGGATCTTCTCTCTGAGCAGGAGGGAGAACCAGGATCTTCTCTCTGAGCAGGAGGGAGAACCAGGATCTTCTCTCTGAGCAGGAGGGAGAACCAGGATCTTCTCTTTGAGCAGGAGGGAGAACCAGGATCTTCTCTCTGAGCAGGAGGGGGAACCAGGATCTTCTCTCTGAGCAGGAGGGAGAACCAGGATCTTCTCTCTGAGCAGGAGGGAGAACCAGGATCTTCTCTTTGAGCAGGAGGGAGAACCAGGATCTTCTCTCTGAGCAGGAGGGGGAACCAGGATCTTCTGCCTGAGCAGGAGGGGGAACCAGGATCTTCTGCCTGAGCAGGAGGGGGAACCAGGATCTTCTCTCTGGTTAAATGCGTTCATTTCCTGCCCCTGAGATAACGCCTTCTCTTTGTTTTCAGATATGGAACCAGCAGGACCGACAGTCTATACTGGAGATTTTGGCTCATCTTCTCATAGAGAAGGATTACACCCTGCTGGTAGCACGACACGTTCGACCACTGATCCTAGATCTGTTGGTGCGAAATGTAGCTAAGATCAAAGCTGGAGGCGGGTTCCACCATGA
>NC_091743.1:91476457-91493957 GCF_043380555.1 Nothobranchius furzeri
CACCGGACCTGCGTGCTCTCAGTAAAGTTCTCCTTGTTCTGGTCCGTCTCTTGGCTCAGGCTCTGGACTGCTTCACCGCCATGCTCTCCAGCCCTGGAGGTCGACTGCGAATGGCCGAGGTCATCGGAAGCAAACTCAACATCTCCAAAGAGAAGGTGTGTGGTTAAACGAGCCAATCGGGATCCGGTTTCATCTGGAATCTGTTTTACATGTGAGGTCAGGTCCGAGTCACAGGTCCTGCAGCGATGTCGGGCTGAGCGTGCTCGGGTCTAACGTTACAGTGGACACCAGTCAGCTGGACCCTTGAGGACAGAACCGTTTCTGTTTGAAGTGGTCTGTTCTGCCAGTGACACGGGGCTCTGAACCGTTACCTCCGGCTGGTTTCTGTGTCCGCTCTCGTGATGTCATCACGCTGATCGGACCCAGACGTTTAGCTGCTGTGGTTCGTGGAACACCAACGGGTTCAGAACCAGCCAGCCAGCAGCAGAACCTACAGGGTTAGAAAGCGTGTCATGGTGGTTCTCCTGTGTTTGTGTCCAGGCCCGGCACTTCCACCAGATGTACCAGCCCGCTGTCCTGCTGACGGAGCTGCAGGCCTCCGTGGGCCGAGTCGCTCTGACCCGAAAACCATCCGAGACGGCGCAGCTGATGGTGTAAGTGGGGCGTCCCGCCCACATCTCAGCAGGTTTAAACAAACACATCAGCGTGTTGCTGTGTGAGCGTTCAGCCTCGACAGAACCGATGGGACCCCCGGGGGGGGGGCTGTCGGAACAACATCAGCCGCTCGTCTGTAAACAGACCCGTCTAATGGCTCCGGATCCATCAATCTGGCCTGGAGCACAGAGGAACCGGTGATAACCTTTGTTCTCCAGACCCAGTTACTGTTTCATAATCACACCCCTCAGCCAAAACTTTATGACCATGCAGCGTGTCCTCATGACCCCAGAGGGCCGTGGCTGCAGCGGGGACGGCGGAGCGATGTGTACGTTTAGGTTGTGATGAGTGGATTCGTTTGTGTTTACGGGAGTTTTTGCTTCCCTCCGAAGGGAGAAGCAGACGTTTGCCACCACACGACCCTCTGCTGTCCTGCTGGAGCAGCTGGCTGTGTGTGTGGCTAAAGGAGAACCCGTCCTGCTGGTGGGAGAGACGGGCACGGGGAAGACCTCCACAGTGCAACACCTGGCCACGGTTACAGGTGAGCTCAGATTCTCTCACACACACGTCTGCTCAGCTCCTCCACCCGGGTGCACCTCCAGTCAGTGTGTGTGTGTGTGTGTGTGTGTGTGTGTGTGTGTTGACCACAGGAAACCGGCTGCGGGTGGTGAACATGAACCAGCAGAGTGACACCGCTGACCTCCTGGGAGGGTGAGTGAGTCCCTAACTCTCTACCTCCTGTATGGACGATCACAGTGCAGGGAGACATTGTGGTTTCCTGTGAGCCCAAGTGTTGTTCTCACCTGTGTAACCAGTTTAGCGCTGACCTGTACCAGTGGAAATGAGGTTGTGAGTCTGAGTCCTGCTGCCGGACGCAGACGTTCTGATCTGATGTCCCTCTCAGGTACAAGCCCGTGGACTGCAGACAGATCCTGCTGCCTCTGCGGGAGGTCTTCGAGGATCTGTTCTCCCAGACCTTTTCCAGGAAGCAGAACCTGACCTTCCTGGGTCATGTTCAGACCTGCTTCAGGGAGAAGCGCTGGCAGGATCTGCTCGGGCTCATGAACCACGTGTGCAGGTCGGCTCTGGCCAAAGAGCTGAAGGACAAGTCCAATGGTAGGACACCAGAAAGACGTGGACAATGCTGGCTGCTGTGAGCTAACACTGGTGTGTTTGTGTGTGTGTGTGTGTGTGTGTGTGTGTGTGTGTGTGTGTGTGTGTGTGTGTGTGTGTGTGTGTGTGTGTGTGTGTGATCAGCTGCCACCCTGAGGGAGCAGTGGGAGACTCTGGCTTTAAAACTGACTCAGACTCAGCAGCAGATGCAAGTTTGTGAGAGGACCATGCTTTTTGCCTTTGTGGAGGTACACACACACACACACACACACACACACACACACACACACACGTGCAGATGCTTTGATGTGGTGTTAGAGCTCTAAACGTGTGTGTGTGTGTGTTCTACAGGGAACTTTAGCTCAGGCGGTGAGGAAGGGCCACTGGGTCCTGCTGGATGAGATCAACCTGGCGGCAGCAGAGACTCTGGAGTGTCTGAGCGGACTTCTGGAGGGCCGGGCTGGATCTCTGGTTCTGTTGGACCGTGGAGACACGGGTAAGGCTGCAGGGTTCACCTAGCCCTGAAATCTAGACGGAAAGTTGGTGAAGCGAAATGTTTTTGCTCTCCTTGTCGTCGTCTCGCCAGGCTCCTTCCAGCAGGTCTACCTCTGGTCTGAGCAGTCTTGTGTTGTGCCAGTCCAGATGTGACGAGCAAAACAAAGATGGCGGTGGCTCATTTGAAATTACTTTGACCAGGGTTGAGAAACCCTGGTCCTTAGCGCCTCCCTGTCCTACATGTTACCCATGTTGCCCTTTCACACACCAGCGTTTCTCTGCTGCCACACACCTGACTTAAATTAATGATTAACAGGCTTCTGCAGCACTTGATGTCCTCCTGAGGAGGATATTCAAATGAATCAGGTGTTTTTGAAGCAGAGACGTAGAAAACATACGGAGCAGGGGGGTGTTGAGGACCAGGGTTGAGGAACCCTGATCTAGACTTGGTGTGACGTGCGGTGAGGTTCATGGGGAAGCACTGCACTGACAGAAAGAGTCAGTTGGACTTACAAAATCGAGTCATGTACATCGGTGGCATGAAAATTGTACAAGCAGGGCAAAATGAAACGGTCAAAGACTAAGATAACAATGGCATCAATAGAACAATGCTGCACTGACGATCCCATAAAGCGATAACATCACCTAGAGTGCAGCACACACCTGCCTGAATAAGTGGATTTTGAGAAGAGATTTAAAATGTTACACAGAGGTGGTCGAGCAAATCGAGGATGGGAGTTTATCCCAAAGCCGAGGGGCTTGTGAGCCGAAGGACAGAAGACCCATAGATGACTAGCCAACTTGTGTAGTCAGTGAGTGGCTGGTAGATGAACGGAGAGTGTGCGAAGGTGGAAGAATGTTTGTTACGTAAAAAGATGCAAGATTATGTAGAGCTTTAAATGTCAATAAGAGAATTTTAAATTGAATACGAGAAGCAACTGGCAGCCAGTGCAGCTCAGCAAGAACCGGAGTAATATGTTGTGAAAGCGATACACACGTGTTATTAGACCACGATACACGCGTGTTATTAGACCACGATACACACTTCTTATTAGACCATGATACACACGTGTTATTAGACCACGATACACACGCGTTATTAGACCACGATACACGTGTGTTATTAGACCACGATACACGTGCGTTATTAGACCACGATACACGCGTGTTATTAGACCACGATACACGCGTGTTATTAGACCACGATACACGCGTGTTATTAGACCACGATACACACGCGTTATTAGACCACCATACACACGTGTTATTAGACCACCATACACACGTGTTATTAGACCACCATACACACGTGTCATTAGACCACGATACACACGTGTTATTAGACCAAGATACACACGTGTTATTAGACCATGATACACGCATGTTATTAGACCATGATACACGCGCATTATTAGACCACCATACACACATGTTATTAGACCACGATACACGCGTGTTATTAGACCACGATACACACGTGTTATTAGACGACGATACACACGTGTTATTAGACCACGATACACACGTGTTATTAGACCACGATACACGCGTGTTATTAGACCACGATACACATGCGTTATTAGACCACCATACACACGTGTTATTAGACCACGATACACGCGTGTTATTAGACCACGATACACGCGTGTTATTAGACCACGATACACACGCGTTATTAGACCACCATACACATGTGTTCTTAGACCACCATACACACGTGTCATTAGACCACGATACACACGTGTTATTAGACCACGATACACACGTGTTATTAGACCACGATACACACGTGTTATTAGACCACGACACACACGTGTTATTAGACCACGATACACACGAGTTATTAGACCACGATACACACGAGTTATTAGACCACGATACACACGAGTTATTAGACCGCGATACACACGTGTTATTAGACCGCGACACACACGTGTTATTAGACCACGATACACACGTGTTATTAGACCACGATACACACGTGTTATTAGACCACAACACACACGTGTTATTAGACCACGACACACATGTGTTATTAGACCACGATACACACGTGTTATTAGACCACGATACACACGTGTGTTATTAGACCACGATACACACGTGTGTTATTAGACCACGATACACGCGTGTTATTAGACCACGATACACGCGTGTTATTAGACCACGACACACACGTGTTATTAGACCATGATACACACGCGTTATTAGACCACGATACACACGCGTTATTAGACCACAACACACACGTGTTATTAGACCACGATACACACGCGTTATTAGACCACGACACACACGCGTTATTAGACCACGATACACGCGTGTTATTAGACCACGATACACGCGTGTTATTAAACCACGACACACACGCGTTATTAGAACACAATACACACGTGTTATTAGAACACGATAAAGACGTGTTATTAGACCACGACACACGCGTGTTATTAGACCACGATACACACGTGTTATTAGACCACGACACACACGTGTTATTAGACCATGATACACACGCGTTATTAGACCACGATACACACATGTTATTAGACCACGATACACACGCGTTATTAGACCACAACACACACGTGTTATTAGACCACGATACACACGCGTTATTAGACCACGACACACACGCGTTATTAGACCACGATACACGCGTGTTATTAGACCACGATACACGCGTGTTATTAGACCACGACACACGCGTGTTATTAGACCACGACACACGCGTGTTATTAGACCACGACACACGCGCATTATTAGACCACGACACACGCGCGTTATTAGACCACGATACACGTGTGTTATTAGACCACGACACACGCGTGTTATTAGACCACGACACACGCGTGTTATTAGACCATGACACACGCGTGTTATTAGACCACGACACACGCGTGTTATTAGACCACGACACACGCGCGTTATTAGACCACCATACACGCGTGTTATTAGACCACGACACACACGTGTTATTAGACCACGATACACGCGTGTTATTAGACCACGATACACACGTGTTTTTAGACCACGACACACACGTGTTATTAGACCACGACACACACGTGTTATTAGAACAAGATACACACGTGTTATTAGAACAAGATACACACGTGTTATTAGAACAAGATACACACGTGTTATTGGACCACGATACACACGTGTTATTAGAACAAGATACACACGTGTTATTAGACCACGACACACACGTGTTATTAGAACAAGATACACACGTGTTATTAGAACAAGATACACACGTGTTATTAGAACAAGATACACACGTGTTATTAGACCACGACACACACGTGTTATTAGAACAAGATACACACGTGTTATTAGAACAAGATACACACGTGTTATTAGAACAAGATACACACGTGTTATTAGACCACGATACACACGCGTTATTAGAACACAATACACACGTGTTATTAGAACACGATAAAGACGTGTTATTAGACCACGACACACGCGTGTTATTAGACCATGATACACGCGTGTTATTAGACCACGATACACACGTGTTATTAGACCACGACACACACGCGTTATTAGACCACGACACACACGCGTTATTAGACCACAACACACACGTGTTATTAGACTACGATACACGCGTGTTATTAGACCACGACACGCGTGTTATTAGACCACGACACACGCGCGTTATTAGACCACCATACACGCGTGTTATTAGACCACGACACACACGCGTTATTAGACCACGATACACGCGTGTTATTAGACCACGATACACGCGTGTTATTAGACCACGACACACACGCGTTATTAGACCACGATACACGCGTGTTATTAGACCACGATACACGCGTGTTATTAGACCACGACACACGAGTGTTATTAGACCACGATACACACGCGTGTTATTAGACCACGACACACACGCGTTATTAGACCACGACACACACGCGTTATTAGACCACGACACACACGCGTTATTAGACCACGATACACGCGTGTTATTAGACCACGACACACGTGTGTTATTAGACCACGACACACGCGTGTTATTAGACCACGACACACGCGTGTTATTAGACCACGACACACGCGTGTTATTAGACCACGATACACACGTGTTATTAGACCACGATACACACGCGTTATTAGACCACGATACACACGCGTTATTAGACCACGATACACACGCGTTATTAGACCACGACACACACGTGTTATTAGACCATGACACACACGTGTTATTAGAACAAGATACACACGTGTTATTAGACCACGATACACACGCGTTATTAGAACACGATACACACGTGTTATTAGAACACGATAAAGACGTGTTATTAGACCACGACACACGCGTGTTATTAGACCACGATACACGCGTGTTATTAGACCACGATACACACGTGTTATTAGACCACGACACACACGCGTTATTAGACCACGACACACACGCATTATTAGACCACAACACACACGTGTTATTAGACTACGATACACGCGTGTTATTAGACTACGATACACGCGCGTTATTAGACCACGACACACGCGCGTTATTAGACCACCATACACGCGTGTTATTAGACCACGACACACACGCGTTATTAGACCACGATACACGCGTGTTATTAGACCACGATACACGCGTGTTATTAGACCACGATACACGCGTGTTATTAGACCACGACACACACGCGTTATTAGACCACGATACACACGTGTTATTAGACCACGATACACGCGTGTTATTAGACCACGACACACGCGTGTTATTAGACCACGATACACACGCGTGTTATTAGACCACGACACACACGCGTTATTAGACCACGACACACACGCGTTATTAGACCACGATACACGCGTGTTATTAGACCACGATACACGCGTGTTATTAGACCACGACACACGCGTGTTATTAGACCACGATACACACGCGTGTTATTAGACCACGACACACACGCGTGTTATTAGACCACGACACACACGCGTGTTATTAGACCACGATACACGCGTGTTATTAGACCACGACACACGCGTGTTATTAGACCACGACACACGCGTGTTATTAGACCACGATACACGCGTGTTATTAGACCACGACACACGCGTGTTATTAGACCACGATACACACGCGTGTTATTAGACCACGACACACACGCGTGTTATTAGACCACGACACACACGCGTGTTATTAGACCACGATACACGCGTGTTATTAGACCACGACACACGCGTGTTATTAGACCACGACACACGCGTGTTATTAGACCACGACACACACGTGTTATTAGACCACGATACACACGCGTTATTAGACCACGATACACACGCGTTATTAGACCACGACACACACGTGTTATTAGACCATGACACACACGTGTTATTAGAACAAGATACACACTTGTTATTAGACCACGATACACACGTGTTATTAGAACACGATACAGACGTGTTATTAGACCACAATAAACACTTGTTATTAAAACATCATGTTATAATAACATTTATGTAATACAGAATTCACCGAACACATTGATGCTACATAAGTCCAGTCGGATTCATTTGAACCCCTTTGGGTTACCGTGACCTGGACGACCGAGAGCCTTCAGCAGCACATTGATGTCGTTTCCACAACCTCACCCAAGTCCTGTTTTCAGTGTGTCTGTGCCCTGGCTAGACCTTGCTGCTCTAGTTGGAGCACTGCTGAGTGCTTTTTGAAAGCCTCTGCTCTAACCCCAATCCCACACCCTGGCCCTGTTCCAGCTGCTTCTGTGGGTTCGATCAGGAAACGTGTAAATTCAGTCATTTTGATCTTAAACTAATGAAATCACACAAACTCATGTGTAGACCAGTCAGTGGACCCACTGGTTTTGTATCCTTATTAAAGGTTTTACTTGTCATGATGATGGGGGAGGTCGTCCCACAGCAGACCCTCTCTGGCCTCACCTGAGCTCGCTGACTTACAGCGAGCGGCTGTTTTAGTACCAGGAGAGGTTTGGTCTGCGTCTCGGTCTTTAGCAGGTGTTCAGGCTAGTTGATGTTCCTGATCCGTTTATCGTTGACAGAACCGCTGGTTCGACACCCAGACTTCCGTCTCTTTGCCTGCATGAACCCAGCGACTGATGTGGGGAAGAGAAACCTCCCTCTGGGCCTCAGGAACAGGTATGGATGTGCTCCAGAACCCTGTAGTAGACTCCTCGTTTAACCCAGGTCAGACCGGGGGGGGGGGGGGGGGGGGCTACAGCATCAACACCCCATTAGCTTTACATTTGCTTCTCCTCAGAGGGGTCAGCAGATGAGGTTCATTCAAGTCTCCTGACCTGAGACCTGTATGATCCAGACCCAGGATTTTATCATCATACGTGTTGGTTTGACTCCTCCAGGTTCACAGAGCTGTTTGTTCAGGAGCTGGAGAGCGAGGCGGACCTCAGGATCCTGGTTTCAGATTATCTCAAGTCTCTAAACCCACAGAGGAGCATCATCAGTGGAATCATCAGGTCAGCCTTCCATCATAGTCTAGATGATCACAGCAGGCCTTTGTTGTTGAGATGTAATCTCCTGTAGATGTTTCTGAACCGGCCGTATGATGTTAGCTATAACCATGACTGGGCACATCCCAGTGAGGAACCAGAACCTCAGGAGTCCTGGGTGTGCTCCGTTCTCCAGAGATGTTTGTTTCTGTCCCTCTGGGAGCTGGAAGCCTTCTGCACCGAGTGAGGAAGCCTTTCCTTACTCGTGATCTTTCTGTGGTAGTTTCTACCTGGCCGTGAGGAAGGAGGCTGTGTGTCACCTCATGAACGGGACCGGCCACCGGCCCCACTACAGTCTCCGGACCCTGTGCCGGGCTCTGAAGTACGCCGCCGCCGACCCGTGTTGCAGCGTGCAACGCTCGCTCTACGAGGTATGCCCCCCCCCCCCAAACCCAACCCGGTTCTGTCTGACCTTCTCATGTCGCTCTCAGGGTTTCTGCTTGAGCTTCCTGACCCAGCTGGACCGGAGCTCCCACCCTCTGGTCCAGAACCTGGTCTGCCAGCACATCCTGAGGGGGAACACCAAGTGTCTCAGACAGGTACCAGTTACAGCACTTCTCACTCTTACTGTGTTCTTTCAGCTTTGATGTCTGCAGCTCAGGCCCCGGGTTCCCCCCAGCGCCTTGCCCCGCCCCCACCCCCACCCCGCTCTCACGGAGCAGCGCGGGGCAAATGATTGATTTGACCTCTGATCCAACACTGGATGTATTCAGGGTCAGATGTGTACGGCTGTAGCATGTAGACAAGGTCAACCGTGGCTGACCCTGACCTCTGACCCCTGAGAAATCTGCATTAGCAAACCCGTAAAAGGTCCTAAAAGTCGAGTCGTAATAATAACGTTGCACCTTCATTCCAGTAGTGAGGGTTCAGTCTAGTTCCTGTTGAGCAGAACTGGGGGGTCCAGACCTGAACCAGAACCGTATGGTTGAATCTTTATTTGTGATGTCATCCAACCGTTTCCTGCTGTGTTCTCCCTGCAGCCCATCCCAGCCCCCCCAGGTCGACTCTGCATCCAGATGGAGGGTTACTGGGTCCCACAGGGGGAGATGGAGCCACACCCAGACCCCAGCTACATCCTCACCCCCTCGGTGAAGCTTAACCTGCACGACCTCGCCCGAGTGGTTTCTGCAGGGTAGGCAGCTGTTCCTGAACCTCACTGAGACGCAGGAACTAACGACACCCCCAGAGCTAACAGCACCACAGGAAGCCTCAAGTACCTCCATCACCTTTCAGCCTATTTCTGCTGAAAACCAGTCAAGATCCGGGTGTGGGGCTGTGGCGGGGGTTGATTCCTGCCGAGTTCCCCAGTGTTATAACACGTTTATTATTATTAGTGTTATTGTTACAAAAATGACAACACAGTTTTAGTTCAGGTGAGCTCAGGTTTTGTTTCCTACCTGAGGCTGACGCAGGAACAGCTGCAGGTGGCTCAGGGGTCAGCAGTTCACCCTGTAACTGGTGGGTTGCGGGTTCGAGTCCAGGTTACATAAAGTAGTCTAAAGGGGTGGCTGTGATTCCTTTATGTCACTAATCATTTCACTTACAGTCAGTCTGATTATTGAGGTCACCAAGCAGAACCGGATCACTACTGAGTGACTTTAAGCACTTTTTACTCAACATGCTAGTTGGATCCATTCATTTACTGTGTTTTATGCTAAGCTAAAGCTAAAGGAGTGCCGCCGGGTCAGGAGAAGGACTGGGCTGGTTAATAATAACCCCACTGATCCAGAGCTGGGAAACCTGTCAACAGATGTGTGTCTGAACTCTGTTTATAACTTTATTATTATTTAAACAAATTCAGAATCGTTGGTAAAGCTGGGCCCGTGCGTTTGTGTGAGGGGCTGGTCATGTGACGTGAGGGTGGGGATGTCTCACCGAAGCGGAGACGTGATGTAGGGGGTGTGGTCCGCTGCGTAGACGTACAGACGTAAAGTACTCATTAAACCAGCAGCTCAACCAGCCTTGAGAGCAACCCAGAACGTTCTCCAGGCTGGTTTTATCTAACACGTGTTTAACTCCATAACATCACATTAAGGTTATAAAATAACTTGGAGCACAAAATCTTCACTTTTACTAAATACGGTGGAAGCAAAAAGGGATCCACCCCACAACAAGAACTACTACATCTAGTACTGGTATGAGCACCGTGACTCGAGCACAGCACCAAGTCTTCTAGACATGGAACGGACAAGATGGCGACTTATTGCATCATCTGTCTGTTTCCATTCTTCAAGAAGGACCTCCTTTAGAGCCTGGATGCTGGATGGAGAGTGATGCTCTTCCTGCTGACAGCATGAAATGGGAGGGGCTAGTGAAGTAACGCCCTTTTATAGTCACCTGTCTGCTGGACACCTCTTAGATGAACCATTAGACTCACCTGTGGTTGAACACCTGTTCATTTGAATTTGTAGTCTTGAGTCTTTCCTCCTAAGACTACATCTGGGGTGTACTCATGTATGCAACATGGGCTTGAATGGATCTGTTAGGAAAATCACTTTAGTGTGAAAATGAACAAATGTTGTTGGTAATCGATGGCCCACACCTGTGGGAGGGTTCTGTAGTATGGTACCTCAGAGAAGATGCTGGTTCTGGAAGCAAACTAAAGCTTCTCTGACTATGGGGCGACGGTGGCACAGGAGTTAAGAGCTCGCCTTGCAATCGGAAGGTTGCAGGTTCGAGCCCCGCTCAGTCTGTCGCTGTCGTTGTGTCCTTGGGCAAGACACTTAACCCACGTTGCCTGCTGGTGGTGGTCGGAGGGACCGGAGGCGCCAGTTCTCGGCAGCCTCGCCTCTGTCAGTGCGCCCCAGGGCAGCTGTGGCTACATCGTAGCTCATCACCATCAGTGTGTGAACGTGTGTGTGAATGGGTGAATGACTGATTGTGTTGTAAAGCACCTTGGGGGGTTCCAGGACTCTAGAAGGTGTTATATCAAATACAGGCCATTTACCATCTAATGTAGAGGGGTGTACTCATTTATGCCGAGCACCGGTAAATATTAATGTTGATATCTGATCTGAACATTTTCTGCCTCTCTGAGGTTCATCTAACCGGTGCTGGGGTCAGAGGTCGTACAGACAGACTCCAGTGTTTGTCCATCAACCCCTCTCCTGACTCCCCACAGGACTCACCCGGTGCTGATCCAGGGGGAGACGTCCGTAGGGAAGACCAGTCTGATCCGCTGGCTGGCTGCAGCCACGGGGAACAGGTGTGTGAGGATCAACAACCACGAGCACACCGACATCCAGGAGTACATCGGCTGCTACTCGTCCGACGAGCGGGGCAAGCTGGTGTTCAACGAAGGTACAGGAGACTCGGCCGGTCACTAAAAGCTCTTTCAGGCTGATCCTAGGTCAGTCCTGAAGGGGCAGGCTTAAGAAACGGGGGATTCTAGTGTGTTTTCCGTCTGCCAGTCCCGGCCAGGCCTTTAGATCCCTAGCAAGCTCAGTTCATGGTTCTGGTCCATTCCAGGAGTTTTGATTGACGCCATGAAGAAAGGCTACTGGATCATCCTGGATGAGCTGAACCTCGCTCCCACCGACGTCCTGGAGGCTCTGAACCGGCTGCTGGACGATAACAGGGAGCTGTTTGTAGCCGAGACCCAGGAGGTCATCAAGGCTCATCCGCGCTTCATGCTGTTTGCCACCCAGAACCCCCCCGGGCTGTATGGTGGCAGAAAGGTACGTCACACTGCAGCAGGAACATCTGGGGGGGGTCTAAAACCATCTGTTGGACTCTTCTTCTGCTGTCCAGGTTCTCTCCAGGGCCTTCAGAAACCGCTTTGTGGAGCTCCACTTTGATGAACTTCCCAGTGGAGAGCTGGAGACCATCCTTCACCAGAGGTGCAGCTTACCTCCATCCTACTGCACCAAGCTGGTTAGAGTCATGCTGGATCTCCAGGTAACACCTTGCCTGTAGCTCACCTGTTCTAGGTGCTCCTGCTGCAGGACTAACATGCATGCATCCCTCCAGTCGCTACGGAGAGGCTCTTCTGTGTTTGCGGGTAAACACGGCTTCATCACGCTGAGAGACCTGTTCCGCTGGGCGGAGCGCTACCGGCTGGAGGAGCAGACGCAGGCCTCTCAGGACTGGCTGCAGCACCTGGCTGATGATGGTGAGGCTCATCAGACCCGATCAGGAGCGTCTCTGTCACAGCGACTGGTCTAAATCCAGCTGGTGCTTCCCCGTCAGGGTTCATGCTGCTGGCTGCTCGCGTGAGGAAGCCGGAGGAGGAGGACACCATCCGGGCCGTCCTGCAGAAACACTTCAAACGTGCCGTGGACCCCGAGAGTCTGTTCTCTCTGAAACGTGTCAGCTCCCAGTTCAGTGAGTAGACCCGTAGTCTCCTAATCCTAACGTCAGATTAGACCAACGCCCGGCGTCTGGAGATCATCTCTGGAGAATATAGACGGGGTTCAAGTAGGAGAGCGAGTGATGAACAGAAACGTAACAGCCGAACTCAGAGGAGTACGATAATAAAACCTGGAAATGGAGTTAGAGATGCTGGAGAGGACCCTGTTCTGCTAGAGGGGATTAGAGTCGGCCCTGGGACAAGCGGAGCAGCTGAGCCGGGTGTAGAACTACAGGAGATGTTTAAAACTAGAACGAATCAATAACAGAACAAAGAGGTGGAACGTGGTTCCTACAACTGGACTGGAGCCCACGGTTCCACCAGAACATCAGCTTGTTTGATAATCCCAGAACTCTGGCTCGATCCGGCAGGCTCTCGTATCGACTCGGTGGCCGACGTTCCAGAGGAGTTCCGTCATGTGGTCTGGACCGGCGCCATGAGGAGGCTGGCTGTGCTGGTGGGTCGGGCTCTGCGGTTCGGAGAGTCAGTCCTGCTGGTTGGAGACACCGGGTATGATCCAGATGTTTCAGATTATGCTGCAGATGCTGAATGTGGCGTGAACCTGTACACGTTGTCTCCCCAGATGTGGGAAAACCACCATATGCCAGCTGTTTGCTGCACTAGCTGGGAGGAAGTTCTTCTCTGTGAACTGTCACCTGAACATGGAGACGTCTGACTTCCTGGGAGGCCTACGACCCGTCAGACACGCTCAGCAGGTATCACGTCAGTCGCTGCTGTCCTCACACACCTGCAGCTGTCATGACTAGGACTCTGGTTCGTTGTCATGACTACAGCGTGGTGCTTGAACACCATCATCATCTTTATTTCTGTAGCACTTTGCGTCCACCAGGAGGCAAACCGAAGCGCTGTACATGTGTAGAACATGTAAAGCATCACTGACCCATTCAGTGGCAACAATAAAACACACCCTCCTCTCATCTACCTGCTGTTTGGACACCCGCCAACTACCTTCCTCAAACATGGTTTTAGCTGCTTGAAACGGATGTACTGAAAGTCCTGAACTGCTGCCTAATGTCAGGCGTGTTTCCTAAGCCACTGAAAACTGCTGCTGTTCAGCCTCTTCTAAAGGAAACGAAATTCGATCCTTTAGTGATGAATAACTACAGACCGATCTCTAATCACCCTTTCATTGGGAACATTATTGAAAAAGCTGTTATGATCCAGCTGAACAACATTTTAGAGACAAACACCCTATTAGATGGTTTCCAGCCAGGCTGTAGACGACACCACAGCCCTGAGACCACACTGATCACATGATACTCATCTAAATCCAGATTCAGGCTAAACATCTGTCCTGATGATGCTCCATCTCACGGCAGCTGTTGATACTGAGGACCACAACATCCTTCCTGGTAGGCTCCCAACCTGGGCGGGGCTTTCAGGCACATTGCATGGTTATCTTGAAGACGGGGGTTATGTTGTTTTTATTGGTGATCACAAATCAAAGCTGATCACCATGACATGTGGGGTCCCCAAGGCTCAATTCTTGGTGTCGCGTGCCCGTCCCATTTACCGGTTCCTTTAAAACCCAGTTCCGTTAGAACTTATGAGACGGTGCATCCATCAGGGTTCGGGGGTGTATCGACGAGTATAATTGTACTAGACCCGGGTTTGGACTACCTAATTAGAATCTTGTCTTTTATTTTAAAGGTGAAATGACTTGCACGAATAGCCAGCCCCAGAGTGCTACACTTCTTTTAAACTCGTTACCTTTTGGTTAAGATACTAGAGAGAAGTCTGGAGGCAAGCCAAGCCTCTCAGCAATTGTTTGGGCTACCCGGAATTAATTGCGCCTCTAACAGCTTATGTGGGAGGTTGGTAACTATAAAATGATTTATGCTAGTTGATCAGGCTACCATAAGTTTATCAATTTATTTATTAATCCAACCTTCCAGCTGATTAGAGACTTTTTCAACCTGCAATCAGAGCCAAAATAACCTCGAATATTTTGCTTTTATCGCCCTTAAGACAACTCGTTACTCGCAAGGAGGGGGAAGTTAAAACTTCCCTTATCTTAAGGTTTCTTTATATTATTCTGTTATAAATTGTAAAGTAAGTCCTGATAATTCAGAGACCGATCTTCGACATGCTTACCTCTGTGCAATTATGGCCAGGGCTCCAAACGTGAAGCTTTAGAGAAAACCTGAAAGAATCAGGATTATGTTTCTTTTTCAAAAAAGTTTTATTACAAAATCAAAATACAAAAAATGGGTAAAGTGAAAAACAACTGCTATCCCCCACGGAGGAATTAGTTCAAAATGATTAAATAAGAGTTAGTTTACACCAGCTCTCGTCTTCTCAGAATCTCCCCAAGAACCAAGCCCTGCTCGATCTGAGCTGCATCCTTTTATATCACTTCTGAGACTGCTCTAAACAATGTAAGAGTCACAAGTCATTCTCTCCTGACAGTTTAGGTCAAGGGGTCATTTACCAGATACACTTTTTTAGCTCTACATAAGACATTTAGTATCATTTCACTACATGCAGTATTCACATGAGGGCACAAAAGTTACATTCTGCACTCCTGGAATGAGAGCACAGGTCATAAATCTTCATGTTGGTAGCAAATTGTAGATCTTCCTCCAGCATTCCTGAGAGCTTCTGGGTCCAGTTGGACTTTCCTCACTCCATTCCAGTCCTTCTTTTCCCGCCAGAGGTGGAGTTAGGGGCGGGCCCAGGGGTGTGTCCATGGGTGGATCCAGAGAGGACAGGCTGTCTTTTGACCCTTTGCCTAGTTCTGTCCTCACCAGCAAGTCCTGAACTATTGTCCTCTTGACCCTTGTGTGACCCTTGTCTCTGACCACTGTTTCTAAGCCTTGACCGGTTGCTCGGACTTGCAACATTGGACCACTGCTCTTGAATCTCTGCATGCTCCCCCTGGGTCAGGTCATAAACAACTACAATACTGCCTATCATAGTTATGCAGATGACATCCAGATCTACCTAGCTCTGTCACCTGGTGACTGTGGGCCCCTATACTCACTCTGTCAGTCTTTGGAGTAACTCCAGGACTGAAGTTATTGTCTTTGGAGATCAGAAGGATAGGATGGAGGTTATTGCTCAACGTTTTGTAAGTGGTCACAATTAATAAACTGTCAATAAAACAAGAAAGATATCTCACAAAGTATGATGTTCCCTTAAATTATGAATCACTGATCTTGTTGGCTCTTTAATATCTGACTGACGCTGGAAATAGGCCCTTTGGGAAGCCAGTGAACCAACACTTAAAGGTTGACCCAAGGAACACGGACACTCTGGCGACCTCTGGTGTTCAGAGGTGGTATTGCAACAACGGGACTAATTTTCCAGGGTTGTTGGTTCACTGCTGACACGTGCCAGCACCGTGTTTAGAGACAAATCGTACAGGAAAAGGACTCATTTCTACTTATATGTTTATTTTATAACAGTATTTACCGTTGGAACATCTGGGCTCAGAGTCAGCTGCTTGACTTGTTCGCCATTTTTCACGTCCCAACCTCGCCTTGGTGGGTGGCCTTTTTAGTGCAGTAGTGCCCTCTAGTGGCTGGTAGGTGTAAACATGAACCCGGTGCTGTGCCCGACAGAATAAAAATGAGATTATTTATCTTAGTAAATAAAGCTTTAAAGTAGGAACGCACGTTTTCCTAAATGTCTTTAACGCACACAAACGTTTGCGTCCGCTCTATAAATAATAAAACTTTTCCCGTCTACTCTTTAATGTAATTCTGACGCCCAGCTAAAGTCCCACACCCGTTACATTTATGAACAAAGAGTAAGAGAGCGGGACGACAGCTGGAATATCCGTCAGGTCTGACGGCAGATGCATGGCGCAGCTTGTGATTGTATGTTTATGAGAGAATTCTGGTGGCCATGGTTAAAAAAACAGTCTTCTTACATTAAACTAAATAATTACAGACATTTCTTTATTTTACGTGATAAATTAGGAGTCAGAATCAAGCAGGAGCGTCATGGCAACCTGACCTGTTCCTGGTCTCGGTTCAGTTTGCTGCACCACGTTCTGCCAGGCTCGGCGCTGCCATGTGACGCTAACGGCAGTTACCCGTTTAACCGGTTAACTAGCACATCCCTCCTTTAAAAGGAGAAACTACGTCAGATCTGCACACCTCTAAAGGCCCCGTGGATCAGGGGCGTGTCCAGGGAGTGGCCTGGGGTAGCACATGCCACCCTTGGAATCTGACTGGCCACCCCAGGTGCCACCACACTAATTTACCTTTAAATAGGCTTTTCATTGTCCACAAAAGACTTGGGGGTAAAACAAAAAAAGCATAACCATTGGTGCCACCCATGCACAAAGTTGTGCCTCACCTGGGCCACCCCATTTTAAAAGATCTGTACACGCCACTGCCGTGGATGTATA